>NC_081562.1:100392520-100485594 GCF_022355385.1 Mustela nigripes
TGCCTTCAGCTCAAGTCATGGTCTCAGGGTCCTGGGATGGAGCCCCACATCGGGCTCTCTGCTCAGCAGGGAGCCTGTTTCCCTTCCTCTCTCTCTCTCTGCCTGCTTCTCTGCCTACTTGTGATCTCTGTCTGTCAAATAAATAAATAAATAAAATCTTTAAAAAAAAAAAAAAAAAGACCAGGATGGAGGATGAGAGGAGAGTCTAAGAGCAGGCTAGGATTGGGGCTTTGGGACCAGGGAGGAATGTGGGGTCAGAAGTCACTCCTGGTCCAGTGCAGGGACAAGGTGGGGCCAGGAAGGGGTGAATACCTCAGATTGAGATACTGCAGTGATGTCATTTCTTTGGAGAAGCCACTCAGCGTTTCAATCTGGTTGTCTCGAAGATGTAAGGTAGTGAGATTGCTTAGGTGCTCCAAGCCCTCCACTTTCTTCAGCATGTTCTGGGCCTAGCCCCCAGGATATAGCACAGAGATCGGGAGAAGGTAGTAGGAACAGGGAAGAGAAGTCAGAGACGCGGGAAATGTAAGAGTGGCAGTGCAGGGGTGCAGGAGGGGAGTGGAAGTGGGTAGAGATGGGGGTAGACATGAAAGAAGTCTAGGAGAAGCTGCCAGTCCAGAGAAAGGTCAGCAGTAACCACCCCCCATCCCACCAAAGCCCCCTCTGACTCAGAAGGAGATGCTTTGACCCACGCCAAAGCCCATGTGCCCCACTGCTCCACTGAGCAGAAATGGCTTCAGCACCACCCTAGAATCGAGAGGCTCAAGAGCCAAAAAGACTTAACATTCAGGTGGCTTCTCTAGTCTGATATTTGTAAGTTACACTACTACCTGTATCAAAGCAAATTGTCTCTATTCCCATGTGTTATGTATTATCAGCCCTACAAAGTAGGAAGGGCTCAGTAAATGATACCAAATGCCCATGATGATGGTGAGGTTAATAGCTGAGCCTACTAGAAGCCAGGCACCCTGCCCCCCACCCCTCAGCCCCGAGCTGTGCCCTCTTCCTGTACCAACCACCCTCTAACCCAGTGAGCTACCAGGAAGAGGTTCTTCAGCTTAGGAAGGTTGATTCCCAGGGTGCTCTCCAGCTGGTTCCCCCGCAGCTCCAGTGTGTGCAGGCTGATCAGCTTTTGGGGGTCCAGACCAGTCACCCTGCGGATGCGGTTCCCTAAGGAGCAAGAGGTGGTATGAGCTCATAGAGCTGTCCCAACTTCCAGCGGTAGAACCTGAATGATAGGAGCCTCTGTATCATCCTGTCTCTCTAATGTGAGGTGTCTATGAGGAGGGACGGCTCCAGACTTGACACCTCTGGGGCCCTGAAGCAAGGGGTCTGGGAGTCTAAGGGCCAAATGGACATGTCCATCCAAGCCTTTGAGGAGGGAATGAGGACTGCCCAGTACCCCCCATGCTTAACTCCTTCTTCTCCCTCAATTCTTTGCTCAGATGTCAGCTTCTCACTGACACTTGTCCTAACCAGCCTGTTTGAAATTACCACCTGTGCCTCTACCCAGTCCCTTTATCCTAATCTGTTTTCCACAGCACCTATTTCCTCTCCACATCGTATATAAATTTATTTAATTATTATGCCCATTGGTAGCTGTCTGTTTCCCTTATTTGAATATAAGCTTCATGAGACTAGGGATTTTGTTTTGTTTACTGCTACATCTCCAGCACATAGAAATGTCGTAGTGAATCA
This sequence comes from Mustela nigripes, assembly GCF_022355385.1. Classification (NCBI taxonomy): domain Eukaryota; kingdom Metazoa; phylum Chordata; class Mammalia; order Carnivora; family Mustelidae; genus Mustela; species Mustela nigripes. The sequence goes on from NC_081562.1 coordinate 100,394,219, forward strand.
TAAGGGCTGTCTGAATGAATGAATGAATGAATGGAGATTACTGTGTGGCACAGCCCAATACCACACTGTCCGCTTCTGCTGGCCCCAAGCTAAGAAGGAGAGACTCTTGTGTAGCCCGACTGAAAGGCCCACCTTTGAGATCCAGGCTGCCCAGACGAGGGTGGGAGATGCCCTCAGTGTCAGTGATCTGGTTATAGGCAAAGCTAGCAATCTGCAGGTACGGCAGCTCGTTCAGGTGTGCGCTCCACAGATTGTTGCCATCGGCCTTGAGCCAGAGCAGGTGGGTCAGGTTATTGAGTGGGGACAAGTCTGTGAGGTGGTTCTCGGAAACATCCACATAGCGCAGATGGATGTAGGACCGTAACAGGTAGATGTCGGTCAGGTCCCTAGCAGACAGCAGAGGCCAGAGTTAAAGAATCCAGCAAGGACTGGCAGAGACCTACAGCAGAGGGCAATGTGGAGATGGCTTGTACTGGAGAGAAGGGTGACTGATGGGAGTGGTGGGGGAGGGGGAGAGAAGGTGGGTGGGTTCTTCACAGGGAGCAGGGGCTTCCATCTGTGAAGAGCTGAGAACTGACCCTCTGAAGGACAAGAGGAGGAGTCCAGTCCAGTAGGAATCGCCCTGACAGACGCTCATAGTCTCCAATTCCCCAGGCCAGCTCTGAAGCAGGGACCCACAGGGCTCCTGGAAAGTAAATTCTATCCTTCCCTTCCACTGGCCAAGGTAAGAGAGATCCAGACTCCCAGCGGCAACAGCCAGGCAGGAGGGTGAGAGAGGAGATTGGACCCTACAACCTCAGCCCTCTTCTGGTCCCCCATAAGCGCACCTCTCTTTAACCTCCAGCTTGACATAAGCGTGAGCCAGTCCATTGCCCGTCTTACAGAGCAAAGAAAGCCCTTCCTTCATCATGTCCTCTGTGAGGGGGTTGAGCATCCACTGCAAGAAGAAGTGGAGTCAGGCATCCCTTTCGTCCCAAACCCCTCCCTTAGCCTTAGGACCCCACCGTTTCCAGCTCTCACTTCCTCTGAGTACTCTTCTCCCTCCTTCCTGTAGTCCTTCCACTCCTCCGTCTCCTTCTCATCATCTTCTTTTTCCAGATCGTCCTGGTCTGACTCAAAGTCTTCCAGCTCTTCATCTGACATCTCTCTTCCCTGCTGAAGGCTCTGGAGTGAGAGATCAAGCTCAGTGCGCCTCCCCAAAAGGAATGTGTCCTGAGCTCTAGCCAACCTCCAGCTCCCTGGCCTCCACTGACGGGGTGCCCTTCCCATCACCCCTGATCTCTTCCAACTGTGCTTCCCTCCTTATCCCTGTGAGCATCTCATTTTGATGCCCAGCCTCCACCTTGACTTCCCACCAAGGACCTCTCTCCCTTCAGAGTGCCTTCCCAGGCCTTTCCTGCCCTTCACAGGGTCTCCAATTGTCTTCTCGAAGCTCTGCCTCCCTGCTTCCTGACCTCCCCTCTCCCCAGGTCTTCCCGCCTCCTCCATCAACCATGTTCTCCTACCAACCTCCTACACTCCTCCCCTCCCTGCCTTCCCTAACCCCTGCTCCAGTCATTTCTTTTCACTTTCCCACCCTGTCTAGCCCCATTTCCCCGTCCCCTCTGAGGCACCAGACTGACGCCCTCTCCAACCCTCCCACCCAATCCTTCACTAAGGGGCTCGGACCCTGGTTCCGCCCTACTAAAAAATGAGGTTCCGGAGAGGGTCTTGGCCCTGACAAGGAAGGAGTGTTTTGGAAGAGGGGAAAGGCGCCAGGAGGCGTTGTGTACTGTTGTTATGGAAACGATGGGGCCGGACACCCGGCTACATCAACGGCGCCTCCGCTGAGAGGAGGGCCGCGAGGGGTCGGCGACCAACTGACGCGAAAAATCCGCCCCGGAGCAAGTGGACCATTGGTCGCCGGGTCAGGAAGCCAACTCCCCAGTCCTGTGAAGTCTGGGCGTTAATTGGCCCAGGGCAAAAAGCAGTGGGTGGGGCTTGGAACAGGGCAGTGGGGAGGGGAGATGGGCGGGGCTACGCGACAGTCACTCAAGACGTTAAAGAGACCGCACATCCTCAAAGCAAAAGTATTGTGACTTCAGAAGAAACATGCTCTGAAGCTAAGTGGGGGAAGAGGAGCAAGAAACACCAAGGTATCCGGTCTGGTTTCTACCCCCACTCCAGCCTTGCACTTGGCTGACCTTTGCAAGGTGGCTTGGTGGAGCGGAAGGAGCCCAGGCCAATGTATCTTAAGACCTGGGTTGGAGTCTTGGCAAATCTGTTTACTAGCAATTTACCTGAGACTCTACTTTCTCATCTGTAAAATAGGCTTAAGTGACACCAACAGACGGGGTTCGAGTGTGTGTGTAATCTATGCTAATGCAATGTAGATTGCTAAACCTGTTTGGAGCATTTCACTTTTCCTCATATCCTGACTGGTTTGATGCAAACTTTTAGGGGCTAGTAAGGGAGAAAATCCAACAAGCACCCACTGAAATACTCCTCATCCAACGTTGTAATGTAGACAGCAAGACCTGATAGAGCCCTAGGCAGGCACTCAGGTCTGCGTGACTTGTTGAAGGAGATGAAAAAGAAGTTAAGGTTCAGCAAGTATTTCCTGAGAGTTTGTGCCAGATACCGTGTGAGATGTCTTCACAAGTGATTTAATGTTTACACCAGTCCTGTGAGATAGATATTTGAAAGAAGAGGAGACTAAGGCTCAGAGTGGTTAATATTTATGACCCAATTCCTGCCAGGAGAAAGAGAGATAGTACCAATCTTATGGGATCTAATATAAATAAAACAGGCAACAAGGTAAGATATCATGATTTATTGTTAAATCGTGTGTTACAGACTTACTATGACACACAAAGTGATCTGATGGAAGATCTGGTGGGCTAGAAACCAGGACCTGTTACCTCCTGCCCTGTCCAGCTTGGATAAAACAGTTAATAGACAAATCTGGTCACTTGATGTCATGGAACTGTCAGAGTCTGAGACACCAGGTTCAAAACCCACCCTATCGTTTAATCCCTAGGTGTTCCTCAGCAGGTTATATTAACTTATCCTGAGGTTTAATCTTCACATTTGTGAATTAGGGATAAAGACATCCATTTCCATAAGGATTCTTAGAAGGTCAAAAGAGAAAATGTGGGTAAATTGCCTTACACATAGTTGACCCTCTGTCTGGATCTCCCTGGCCCTCCCCACCTCTTTCCTGTTTCCTCAGTCCTGGGATTGTCATGAGGAATAAGAAAGGAAATGTGGAAACAGGAAGGTTAGAAATGTGAGGCAAATGAACCCAACTGTATTGTTGGAGTGGGAAAGGAAAAGTCCATGTGGTCTGATGTAGCTAGAGGGAGAGGCTGTGATTTTCCTTGGCCCAGAAGAAAAAAGAAGACATATTAGGTGGGAAGAAAAGACATGACAGAAGGATGAGGGAAGTATCATTGAGCCCTGCTTTTATTAAGCGCTTACTCTGTGCCAGTCACCCAAGGATGATAAAGGACAATTTCTATCATCTGGAGCCTCACAGTCCACTGACAGGGTTAAGTAAACGAGTAATTCAATATAATGAGACAGATGTTATAATAGTGATACCTGACGCTTGCAGAGCTTTTACTGAGTGACAGGGGATAATTTTATAGTACATGTATCTAGATAATATAATATATTCAGGGCAGAGATTCCAGACAGAGGAAGCATCTTTGGTAAGTCTTGGAGGAGAGAGAGGCCAGTCAGTACCCGTGCAAAGAAAATAGTCTGGGGCGCCTGGATGGCTCAGTCAGTTAAGCGGCTGACTCTTGATTTTGACTCAGTTTGTGATCTCAGAGTCTTGGGATCCAGCCCCGTGTGGTGCTCCACACTCAGTGTGAAGTCTTCTTGTCCCTCTCCCTCTGCTCCTCCTCCTTCTCTTTCTCAAACAAACAAACAAACAAACAAATAAAATTTAAAAAAAAAAAGTGGGTAGTTCTGCTGGATGGAGCAGGAGGCTTAGGGACATGAGGTAGGAGCTGCAAACAGAGCTGAGCACACTGAGGAAGCTGGACTTTATCCTAAAAACTGGAAGGAGCCACTAGAGATTTTATTTTGTGTTTCATTGACGAGGACTGAATCTACACTGTGTAATGACAGCTAGATACTCCATGTCCTCTCTGATGACATCTTTGCTCTAGAATGGTCTAGATAGAATCTCCCAGAATTATAAAAGTAATATTTAAACTTAAGTGTATATAGAGAACATACAAGTCCATGAACCCTCAGCATCACTTTCATTTATGAATAAAGATGTAGAGTTTGCAAATCTATAGATTTGCCTATTTTGCACATTTTACATAAATGAGATCACATAACATGGGGTCCTCTGTGACTACCTTCTTTCACCCCAGCATCAGACCTCCAAGGTTCGTCCATGTTGGAGCATCTATCAGGACTTTGCCCCTTTTGATTGCTGAGCAATGTTCCATTGTGTGGTTTATGCCACATTTTATTTTTTCATTCACCGATTGATGGTTATTTGGGTTGTTTCCTTTTGTTTGTTTGTTTTAAGATTTTATTTATTTATTTGACAGAGAGAGAAAGAGCGAGAGAGGGAACACAAGTAGGGGGAGTGGGAGAGGGAGAAGCAGGTTTCCCATGGAGCAGGGAGCCCGGTGCAAGGTTCCATCCTAGGACGCTGGGATCATGACCCAAGCCAAAGGCAGATGCTTAATCAACTGAGCCACCCAGGCGCCTGTTTCCATTTTTGGCTATTATGAGTAATGTTGCTATGAACATTCACAGACAAAATTTGGTGTGGCCATTTGTTTTCATTTCTTTTGATTACATACCCAATTGATATCAATACAAAAATAATAATTTTAGTATCAAAATATTGAATTCTGTGCTATAATGAAAGGATTCCAAAGGAGGATACCATCCTTTGCCCTATGGAGATTTCATTCTAAAATATTTACAGTATCTGGGGGGCCTGGGTGGCTCAGTGGGTTTAAGCCTCCGCCTTCAGCTCAGGTCATGATCTCTGGGTCCTGGGATCCAGCCCAGCATCTGGCTCTCCGCTCCACAAGGAGCCTGCTTCCCTTTCTCTCTCTCTCTCTTTCTCTCTCTTTCCTCTCTCTCTATGCCTGACTTTCTGTCTACTTGTGATCTCTGTCAGATAAATAAATAAAATCTTTTTTTTAAAAGATTTTATTTATTTATTTGACAGGCAGAGATCACAAGTAGGCAGATAGGCAGGCAGAGGCGGGGGGGGGGGAGCAGACTCTCCGCGGAGCAGAGAGCCCAATTTGGGGCTCAATCCCAGGACCCTAACCCACTGAGCCACCCGGGCGTCCCAATAAATAAAATCTTTAAAAAATATATTTACAGGGGTGCCTGGGTGGCTCAGTGGGTTAAAGCCTCTGCCTTTGGCTTGGGTCATCATCCCAGGGTCCTGGGATTGAGCCCCACACTGGGTTCTCTGCTCTGCAGGGAGCCTGCTTCCTCCCCCCTCTCTCTGCCTGCCTCTCTACCTACTTGTAATCTCTGTCCATCAAATAAATAAATACAATCTTAAAAAAAAATATTTACAGTATCAACATATTCATTCATTTAGTCAAATATATATATTGGGCACTTGCTATGTACTAAGCATTTTTGGTAAGAGCCTAATAAAATATTATATGCTAATGCTCAGAAGGAAACTATTTTCATTTGGAAAATCTATTAAAGGGGGGCTTGTCTGGCTCAGTCAGTAGAACATGCAACTCTTGATCTTGGGGCTGTGAATTCAAGCCCCCAAGTTAAGTGTAGAGATTACTTAAAAATTTTTTAAAAATCTGTAAAAAGTGAAAAAAATCTATTACGATTACAACCTGACCTCAGACATTTCAATTTAGTCTATTGGCAAATTTTTCCTTACAAGTGAAATTGTAAGGAGTAGAATTGCTGTATGATATGGTAACTTTATATTTAACCTTTTAAGGAACTGCCACACCAGTTTCCAAAGTGGCTGTGCCATATAACATTTCCACCAGCAGTGTCTGAGAGTTCTAATTTCGCCACATCCTGGCCAACAGTTGTTGTTATCTGTGGTTCTTGACTATAGCTATCCTAGCGGATGTGATGTGGTGTTTTGTCGTGGTTTTGATTTTCATGACTCCGATGGCTAAAGATGTTGAGCAATTTTTTTTATGTGTTTATTAGCCATTTGTGTATCTTCTTTGGAGAACTGTCTATTCAGACTGTTTATTTTTTAGCTGGGGCTTTCAGTCTTCTCATTTTTGAGTTAACAAACAGAACTTTTATATTCCTGGGGGAAGCGTTGTGCCCAGCTAAAAAAATTTCCCAGCCTCCATTTCTGATAGGTCAATGACATATTAGTGAAGTCACTGGGGGAAACTTCGAGAAGGTCCCTTTTTTCTGCTTCCCTTCCTCTTACTTACTGTCTAAAACAGGAATGTGATGGATGCAGTCCTAGCAACTATGTGGGACTATGAGATGACCCTGAGAATATAAGCCACGTGCTAAGATTCTAGAACAAGTGTAGAGAGCAGAACATCATGAAGCTGTTACAACAACCTTGAACTGCCTCTCAAGATTTAATTTTGCAAAAGAGAAAATAGTTTACGCCACTAGGTTTGGGGGTGGATCTATGTTATTGCCAAATGCAATTCTTACCTGATGATAACCAGTTATCTCAAAACTTAGTAGCTTAAAATGACATTCATTATCTCAGTTTCTGTGGATCAGGAATCCAAGAGTGGCTTAGCTGGGTTTCATCCAGCTGTTGGAAGGGGCTACAGTTATCTGAAGGCTTGACTGAGGCTGGAGGATCTGCCTCCAAGAAGGCTCACTGCTATGACTGCTGGCAAGATAGTTTCTTGCCAGGGTGCCTGGGTGGCTCAGTGGGTTAAGCATCTGCCTTTGGCTCAGGTCATGATCTCAGGGTCCTGGGACCCAGCCTCACATTGGGCTCTCTGCTCAACGGGGAGCCTGCTTTCTCTTCTCTCTCTCTCTGCCTGCTGCTCTGACTACTTGTGATCTCTCTCTGTGTCAAATAAATAAATACAATCTTAAAAAAAAGAAAAAGATAGTTTCTTGCCATATGGGTTTTTCTATAGGGCCACCTGAGTGTCATTACAATATGGCAGCTGGCTTCCCCCAGAGCAAGTGATCGGAGAGAGAGAGAGACCAAGATGGAGCCCCTCTGCCTTTTATGACTTGGTCTCCAAAGACACGTGCCCCTTCCACTTTATTATGTTCTTTAGGAACTTGTTATTAAATCCAGCCCTCACTCAAGTGGAGGGGAATTAGCTTTCACCTTTTGAATGGAGAAGTATCAGAGAATTTGTGGGCATATTTTAAAACCTTACCTGGATACACTAATGTTTTGTCCTTTTTACATGCAGAGTATCTTTTCCTAATTGTCCTTATACTTGGTTTATAGTGTCACTTTACAGAAATTTGATATTTGTCTGTGCTCTTTACTGCCAACTGCTTCAGTAAGGTTTCCGAATTGTGTGTGTCTGATTTAGAAACCCTTTCTCACCCCCAAGGTTATGAAAAGATTCTTTTGTATATGTTCTGGTATTTACATTTTTTCAAAAGATTTTTATTTATTTGAGAGAGAGAGTGTGTGAAATAGAGCAGGAGCACAGGGTGGGGAGGGGGAGAAACAGTCTCCCTGCTCAGGCTTAACCCACTGAGCCACCCAGGCACCCCCTTGTAAGTATCTTTTATTTTTAAAAATTATAATTTATTTAGGGGCACCTGGCTGGCTCAGTTGGTAGAGTGTGTGACTCTTGATCTCTGGGTTGTGAATTTGAGCCCTATGTTGGGTGTGGAGATTACTTAAAATCTTAAAAAATAAAATAAAATTTATTTAAATTATGAGATTAAAAAAAAATAATGGCTGCCTTGGGTACCTGGGTGGCTTGGTGGGTTGAGTGTCTGCCTTTGGCTCTCGTCATAATCTCAGGGTCCTGGAATCAAGTCCCACATCAGGCTCTCTGCTTAGCAGGGAGTCTGCGGCTCCCTCTCACTCTCCCTTTGTGCTGTCTTTCTCAAAAAATTAATAAGGGGCACCTGGGTGACTCAGTGGGTTAAGCCTCTGCCTCCAACTCCAGTCATGATCCTAGGGTCCTGGGATTGAGCCCCACATCGGGCTCTGGGCTCAGCAGGGAGCCTGCTCCCCTCCCCTCTCTCTGCCTGCCTCTCTGCCTACTTGTGATCTCTGTCAAATAAATAAATAAAATCTTTTTAAAAATTAATAAAATCTTTTTTTAAATGGCTGCCTTTAACATCTGGCTTACAGAATTCATGAAAAATTATCAGTTCTCACAAGCCTGTGCAACCCAGCTTCAGCATACCATTGCATATTTTGCTGAAATTTTCTATTTTCAACCAAGAACTCTTTTCTCAGTGCTGGGCTTATATAGCTAACCTCCTACTTCAACATTTATGTGACTCACAGACATCTCAAACTTAACAGATCCAAAAACAAGTCCTGTATCTTTCCCCCTAATTCTGTTTCTTCAGTGCTCCCTGTATCAGCATTCAGATGTTCAAACCAGAAACCTTGGAGTCATCCTTGTCCTTTTTTTTTTTTTTTTTCTCCCTCAATGACTCTTTTCCCCACTGGCCTCCCTGTGAGAAGTGTGACTCCATCTACTCTCCAACTCCTCCGTTACCTTCCTGAGCTACGTTACCTTCCTGAGCTTCGTTACTGCACCCAGCCACCCTTGGACCAGAGAGCCCTCTTTTCAAGTCTTCCCACCATGAAGCCCCTTCCTTCTTCAGGGGATCTCACTCTTCTGTGTGGAAGTCCTGCTCATCATCTTGGCCTCAGTTAAATGTGACTTCCTCAGAATGGCCTTTCCTGCTCCAGAATTTAGGTTAGGATCCCCTCTTATAGTTCCTGGCCTTTCTCTGATAGCAGTAAACACAGTTCGTCTTTATGTAAGAATTTGTGGATCCTCAGGTTTGCACCCTTCCAGTTGTCATTTAGGATTCACTAGGAGTAGATGCCCTGGAGGATATAAAGGACAGAAAAACTGGAAAAACTCGAGTCTGTATTTTTAAAATTAGCAAGGATAAACAAAAGCGTATTAGATTTGGCACTCAAGGGCTTGGGTGGCTCAGTGGTTAAGTGTGTTCCTTTGACTCAGGACATTATCTCAGGGTCCTGGGATCATGCCCCACATTGGGGTCTCTGCTCTGCAGGAAGCCTGCTTCTCCCTCTCTCTGCTGCTCCCCCTGCTTGTGCTCTGTCAAATAAATAAAATCTTTTTTTTTTTTTTAAGATTTTATTTATTTGTCAGAGAGAGAGGGAGAGCTAGCACAGGCAGACAGAATGGCAGGCAGAGGCAGAGGGAGAAGCAGGCTCCCTGCCCAGCAAGGACGCTGGGATCATGACCTGAGTCGAAGGCAGCTGCTTAACCAACTGAGCCACCTAGGCGTCCCAAATAAATAAAATCTTAAAAGAAAAAAAAGATTTGGCAAGCAAGACACTTGATGACTAATCTAGGCGAGACTGGCAGAGTTAAAGACGTTGTGGTTATTATAATAATGTGTGTACTCCTTTATACTAGTTTCTAACATAACCTGGGTGTCTCCTACTGCCGGCCTCCCCCCTCCAAGGTGAACAAAAAAATTCTCTCCTGTAGAGGGTCCCTAAACGTCTTCCCTGATAGCTGCAGGAAGACAGATGGGGAAGCAAGGAAAACTGCTTTTGAGGGACGGACAAGTGGACACTTTACATGTAAAGAAACTGGGGTGTAAGCCTCGATTGGGAAACTAGCAGAAGCAGTAGGCCCTCCCACCCCCCTCTGGAGCCCGGGACCAGAACCGCCCCTCCGCGTCCGGGTTAACAGCCCCTACCCGCCAAGCCCGGGCTTTCAGCTTGGAACCCTCGCTTCCGCCCTAGGCCTTTGTTCCGGCGCAGAACGTTACGGGAGGCGGGAGCTGCAGTGCAGAGGTGGGCCCCTAGCTTGAGGGCTCTGGCCTCGGAGGTGGCGGGTGGGAGGGAACGGCTGCGAGCAGCCCCGGGCCACGAATGCGGCCGCTGGGGGGCGCGCGAGCCCTCGCCCCCGCCGCCCCCGCCGCCCCCGCCGCCGCGCGCCCGCCCACATGGCCGTCCACGTGACCTCGGCGCGTTGGGGAGTCCGCGTCTCCGCCTGCCGCGGGCTCTGCGGCAGCTACCAAACGAGCACCGGGGGCGGTGGCGCGGGGCGGGGCGTGTGGCACGGGCTGACGGAACTGCGGTCGCCATTTCGTCGCTGCCCTAGTGTTTGGCGAGTGGCTTCTCGTTTCTAAGTCCCGATGCTGCCGTTTACCAGCTCTGTAGTTCTGGACCGGTCGTTTAACGTTCCCGAGCTGCGGCTTACGAATCTGTAAAAATTGGCATATCTTAGTCGGGAGGATTTAATGACATACAGTGGGAGCTTCATCGTAGACGCACTTAACGTGGACTGGTTAGGGCAGAAGCTTGCCAGCCACCATTCCGTGCGAGTGACAGGTGGGAGACGAGACCATGTTTTCTGTGGCTCCAATTCTGCGCCTCTCAGTGCCTGTTACCTTAGGAGGCAGACTGAGATTCTAGAATTGTGTGTTTAAAACTAGGTTCTAGAGTTTCCGGATGCCTCTTTTCTAATAGGACCCATGTGACGGCAATCCACCCATTTTACCAAGGACTGGCATGTCCTCCTCCAACTGGTACATAAAGGACCTCAAGAAATCCACATGCGCAGTCAAGGTTCAAAAAAGCTTGGGAACCCGGGTCATCAGTTTCTCGCGTAACTGCTATAGTGACAGCAAAATACATGTGGTAAACCTTTAAGGAAGACTGAAAGAGCACTAAACTTCCTGGAAGAGAGGAACCAGGTACGTGAGCCTAACTAACAATGGCAGTACATGGCGGAAAAAGAAATACTCTTGGTCTCAAGCCAGAGTTCAAGCCTCCTGCCAGAGAAGACAGCTTCAGACGGAAGGATTTCAAAACCACCCAAGGATGGCATAACATTTAGAAACCATTTCAACTTCTAAAATGTGCAAACCATTGGTGGGGCTGCATCTGTGGAGAACAGGGAATAAAAACCACCCAGAGCTACTAAAATAAATTACTGGCCAAATGGCTCTTTTCTAGAATATGATGAGGCTGGTAGCTTCTGGGGGGAAAGGGCCCAACTGTTTTTATGTTTCCAAACTAGAAACACAAAGCTCTGGATTGAAAACAATGACCTTGTGACCACTTCTGACTCCCTCTTTCATTGTGGTAGCATAGCCCGGTATTTAATAAGCCAAACATGTTCCATGGGGATACCCTAAAAAACAAACAAACAAAAAAAACCTGCTTTCACTGCAGCGATTAAATGCAAAGTGCTAGGTGATCACCACACTTTCCATGATTGGGATTTACAGTTCTACATTTTAGAAGTCAAGTAGGACCTCATAGTGAAAGGCCTTGGCTTTAGTGTGGCTTACAGACTGCACTGCCATCCGAGGTACCACACTCTTTAGAAGCGTGCTCCTGAAGACATCAAAGGCTACCTCTCCCCAACATTAGGTGTGTCCTTCACTTTGCTGACCTAAGCAGAATTTGCTATTTCAAAGCCACACACATGAGGCTGAGTGAGATTCCTCTCCGACTCCCAGAGCCATGAATGGTGACCCTAATCTAAATGTGGTAATGAGTTGGATGGGTTGGACATTCTTCAGTGTTGGCAAGTTACATCACTTATAGTAAACAGTCATGGCAACAATCAACCTTAAAACAGATCATGCATGTTGAGAAGAATGTATTTAGGATTTTAAGGGTTTTCTATTAACAAAGAAGGGAAACACATTGTTGGAGTGGCCTAGCAAGCTGATGGTGTCAGCTTTGTGGGAGAAATTGAAGAACTTCTTGAGAGCCACAGAGAATTACTAATAAGAAGGATGAGGAACTGATAAAATCATCCCAGAAGACAAAGATATGAGAAACAGGAAGGGAAGACCAGATGGCATCTTCGCAAATATGTTAAAATTTTTGCAAAAATGCTGAAATACCTGATTTAACACCCCCCCCCCCTTTTAAGTAGACTCCACACCCAGCACGGAGCTGGAGCTTGAACTCACAACCCTGAGATCAAGACCTAAGCTGAAATCAAGAGTTGGATGCTTAACTGACTGAGCCACCCAGGCACCCATGATTGACTTAATTTCTGAATAAAATCTCTCTGTGGAGAGAAACCAGAAAATTAAATGTGGTTAACACTGTATGTTTATAACTCAGCAGTTCAGTGTATAAGTATGCACCCAACAAAAATGCGTGCCCACGTCCACTAAAAGACTTCTATTACACTGTATGTACATAGGAACTTTTCCTATAACAGCTAACAACCAAAAACAACTCAAATGGCCATCAACAGTAGAATAAATTGTCGTATGGCCATACAACAGAGTAATGTAAAGCAATGAAAATAATGAGCTACCATTTCATGCAACAAGATAGATGACTCACCATCCTAATGCTGAGAAAAGTAAGTCAGGCACATAAGAATATACGCTCTATGGTATTTTATGAAATTGAACAGGCAAAGCTAATCTATACTAACAGGTCATATAAGAGTTCCCTTTAAGGATGTAGTGTCAGGGAAAGGGCAAGAAGGAGCCTCTGGGATGCTAGAAATGTTCTGGATCTTTTTGGTGAGGATCACACAGCATATGTAAAAATTCATTGAACAATTTAAGATGAATTTACTTTGTAGTTGCTACATCTCAAATAAAAAGTAATAAAACTTCTTGTAGCATTATGTAACATTTGAACGAGTATCAAGTGTTTGAGCAGTTCAAGATTCAGTGGTAACAACTGGTGAATACCGTGTTTTAAGCAACCAGCCCCTGAGCAGGGACACTTCCCAATCTCGAACTAGAGTTGGCCATGGCTGAAGCTTTCCCTTTGTGCCCTAAGCCTTCATCCACCACAGTCATGATGTCCTTTTTGTTATTGTCACACTGACAAGAATATCCAGGTTGGGTGGATGACAGGTTTTAAGGTTCACATCCTTCTTTTGATACGTTTTCGTCTTCAGTTAAAATTACGAAATTTTATTCATGCACCATTGTATGATACTCATGCTACTGTATTTTACACAAAACCAACATCTGCTGTATCTGATAGGTTCAGTAAGGGATTTTCAAGGGTAATTCTGAGACATGGCTGTCACCTTATCTCTCCCAACTCTCTATCTTCGCCCTCCTGTTTTACATAGCATAGCATCTGACAGAAACTGCCAGTTCAGCCTCTTCAGCCTAGACTCCCACCTCCCACAACCCACATGAGCTCTCCCATCAAAGTTGCCAATGACCAAAAAAATCTCATTAAGTAGTCAAACCTGAATTTTCTGCTCACTGTGTCCTCCTTAACCCTCTTCTCACTCTACATGCTCTCTCTGGGGCCCATCTCTGACTCTCATAGTTCAGCTTCTGACTAAAGAATGTCACACCTCCCAAATTTACTTCTCCAGCCCAGGCCCCTTACTACCCCTCCAGACCTGCAATTTTCATGTGTGGGCCAGATGGTTCCATCTGGTTGTTGCTCAGATACCTCAAAAACACGTCATAAAGTGAACTCACATCCCTCCCCCACTCCCCTGCCCCTTTCCAATGGCTTGTCTTTCTGTCATCTCCATCATCATAGTGAAAGGCCTTGGCTTTAGTGTGGCTAAAGGGGTACCCCCTTCCAACAGTCTTCTGGGCTAAACCTTTTCTCTCACCTCAGCATCTAATCAGCCACCATAACTTGCAGTTTCATCAGTGTTTCTTGAATTTTTTTCTTCCTTATTTCTACTGCCTCATTTCAGGCTCTTGACACTCGTCACCCAGGCAGCTGTAACCAGTCTCTTTGCTTCTAGTTCTGTTTCCCCCGAAACCTCCTTTATGTTGCTGTGCCAGGGTGGTTTTTCAGTTTTTTTTTTTTTTTTTTTTTTTTTTTTAAGTAATCTCTACACCCAGCATGGAGCTCGAACTCATGACCCCAAGATCAAGTGATGCATGCTCTACCGACTGAGCCAGCTGGGTCCCCTCATGGTGGTTTTTCTAAAATGAGTATCTGTCCATGTTTCTCTCCTGTTTTCTTCATATGTGTCTCCATTACTGGTCTGTCCTACAGGAGAACATTTGTATTCCTTAACTTGGCCACTGTCATTTGGCACTGACTTCTGTAGGCTTGTCTCTCATCGTTTCTTTCTAGCTGCAGGAACCTGGAAGTCTTCAAACTTCCCCAAACCCATCTCCTGCTTCTGGCTTTTTTCATGCTGACCTCTCAGTCTTGAATAATTTCTTCATGTAGCAACCCTAACCCAACCCCCATCCTGCAAACTACCTTCTGAGCCCATTCTTAGTCATTCTTTAAGATTCAGCCCAGTGTAACACTCCAGGACACCTGCCTAACTGCTTGATCCCCGGTTAGGAGTCCCATCCTTTTGACTCCCATAAGACTTTCTTTATTCTTTCATAATTTCATCTACTACTGTTTTATTTTGTTTTTATTTATTTGACAGAGAGAGAGATCACAAGTAGGCATAGAGTCAAGCAGGGAGGGCAGGGCAGAGGGGCAGAGCAGGCTCTCTGCTGAGCAGAGAGCCCAATAGGGCTTGATCCTAGGAACCTTGGATCATGCTCAGAACCAAAGGCAGAGGCCCAACCCACTGAGCCACCCAAGCACCCCCCCAATAAACTGTTTTATGAATGTCTTGTTACCTCCTTGGGGATTCACAGTTGCATCTTCCATGCTTAGCATAGATGATTAAATTTGAACTCAAACCTGCTCTGAGTTCACATGTATATAACCTCACCGAATCCTCACTATGGCCTATGCAGTAGATACCAACAGTATCTCCATTTTACAGAGGAAGAAACAGGTATTGGGGAAGTTCAGTGGTTTGCTCAAGGTGACATGCATACTGGCCTTCAGGTATTCACACCCAGTTAGCTTGGCTCCACATTTGGCATCCTTCATCACTATATTACATTGCCTTTTTTTTTTTTAAAGATGTTATTTATTTGGGGCACTTGGGTGGCTCAGTGGGTTAAAGCCTCTGCCTTTGGCTCGGGTCGTGATCTCAGGGTCCTGGGATCGAGCCCACATCGGGTTCTCTGCTCTGCGGGGAGCCTGCTTCCTCCTCTCTCTCTGCCTGCTTCTCTGCCTACTTGTGGTCTCTCTGTCAAATAAATAAAATCTTTAAAAAAAAAAAGCTTTTGGGACGCCTGGGTGGCTCAGTGGATTAAGCCGCTGCCTTCGGCTCAGGTCATGATCCCAGCATCCTGGGATCGAGTCCCACATCGGGCTCCTTGCTTGGCAGGGAGCCTGCTTCTCCCTCTGCCTCCGTCTGCCATTCTGTCCGCCTGTGCTCGCTCTCTCTCCCTCTCTCTCTGACAAAAAAAAAAAAAAAAAAAAAAGTTAAAAAAAAAAAAAGCTTTTATTTTGCAGAGAGAGAGAGTACAATAAATAAATAAAATCTTTAAAAAAAAGATTTTATTTATTTTGCAGAGAGAGAGTACAAGCAGGGGGAGCAGCAGAGGGAGAGGGGGAAGCAGGCGCCCACTGGGCAGGGAGCCCGACTCGGGCCTCGATCCCAAGACCCTGGGAGCATGACCTAAGCCGAAGGCAGATGCTTAACGATTGAGCCACCCAGGTGCCCCTACATTGACTTTCTATAGAGTGGACATCTAGTAAATGTTAACAATAATAGTTATGTTATGCTCAGTGATTGTATAATAGGTACTAGACTCCGCTAAGTGCTTTACCTAGATTATTTCAGCTCCACAACAATCCTATGAGGTAAGTACCATCATATTTCCATTTTACATAAGAGAAAATGGATTTGGGGCGCCTGCGTGGCTCAGTGGGTTGTCTGACTCTTGATTTTGGCTCAGGTCATCGTCTCAGGGTCCTAGGATGGAGACTCTGGAGGCCGGGGATTGTGGGGCAGTGTCTGTACTCAGCAGGGAATCTGCTGGAGATTCTCTCCCTCACCCTCTGACTCTCCACCCCTAAAATAAATAAACTCTTTTTTTTTTTTTTTAAGATTTTATTTATTTGACAGAGATCACAGGTAGGCAGAGAGGCGGGCAGAGGTAGAGAGAGAAGGAAGCAGGCTCCCCGCTGAGCAGTCAGCAGGATTCGGGGCTTGGTCCCAGGACCCTGGGACCATGACCTGAGCTGAAGGCCAAGGCTCTAACTCACTGAGCCACCCAGGCTCCCCAATAAATAATAACTCTTAACAGAAAGAGAGAAAACAGTTTTAAGAGAAGTTTGTTAAAATCTCCCCCAAGGTCATAGAGCTAATTAGTGACATTGCTTCACTCACAACCAGAGTCTTAACCATTATATTCCGCCATATAAGACCAACAGTTTGGGAACGGACTGACATCCAAGATGAAGACTAGAACAGCACCGAGCCCTAGGACACCTACCTCTGAAAACAGAGTTCAGAACCTCAGGCATAGAACAGACCGACTCACAAGTGGGGCAGAAAGATACCAGTCCAGAAACAGTGACCCACAATCAAAGGGACACAGAAACAGATTTCAGCACACTGAAAGCCCCTCCTTCACCCCATGCCCTTTCTCTCTAGGAGCTCAGGAGTCGGTTGCTCAAGCGGCTCAAAGGTCTTGACAACGGAGAACACACTTCCGGGGATCCCAAAGCGGTAGAGTTCGCTGTGAGCCTCAACAACCAGGTGCAGACTCCTTTGCGGCCGAGAAGGGTTAACCAGAGGGGAGGGCCTCCATGACAGGTAGGACCTCGGGGCGGGATCCACAGGTTAACCTCCCGGTATAGGCTTTAGGGGGGCGGGTCCGTGGGGCGGGGCGCGCCCTCCACAGCTGCGATCCGACTGAGGTGTTAACCGCCGGCGAGGAACCCCCGTGGGGGCGTGGCCGCGGGGCGGGGCGGGGCGCGACCAGGGGCGGCGACGAGAGGGTTAACCGCCCGGGTGCGGGGGGCCATGGGGGCGGGGCGTGGGGGCGGGGCGAGACCCGGGGAGGTGCTGGAGGCGGAAGCTGCCGGCAGTCTGCGCCCAGCGGGATTCGGCCACCTTTGGCTGAGTTGCTATTGAGGCCCGGTGACCTCCAGGCCTGGGAAGCCAAGCGAGGTTCGGGGGCGGTGACTGGGCACGGGGTGGGGAAAGGAGACGGCCCTGGGGAGGTCCAAAGGGGTCGAACTCGCGAGAGTCTGGGGAGACCGAGACAGATGGGCGAGGGCAAGGTGTTGGGCCAAGAGGGAGTGGAGGGAAGTGGTGGGCAAACGTGCGTGAAAGGATGAGGAGCCTGGGCGAGGAGCCCCCGCCGGGATACCGCATTTGAAACCCTTATTTCTCCCAACTCCTCTCTAGATCAGTCCGGTGCGGGAGCTCAACTTTGAGAAGAGAGGTGCGCCAGGAAGACTCGGGTTTTCCTTCAGCTTCTCACCTTCATGGGCCAGACGGCCCTGGCAGGGGGCAGCAGCAACACCCCAACCCCACAGACCCTGTACCCTGACCTCTCTTGTCCCGAGGGCTTGGAGGAGCTGCTGTCTGCTCCCCGTCCTGATCTGGGAGCCCAACAGCGCCACGGCTGGAATCCCAAGGACTGCTCAGAGAACATCGAGGTCAAGGAAGGGGGGTTATGCTTTGAGCGACGGCCCGTGGCCCAGAGCACTGATGGGGCTCGGGGTAAGAAAGGCTACTCGAGGGGCTTGCACGCCTGGGAGATCAGCTGGCCCTGGGAACAGAGGGGTACCCACGCCGTGGTGGGCGTGGCCACGGCCCTCGCTCCGCTGCGGGCTGACCACTATGCGGCGCTGCTGGGCAGCAACAGCGAGTCGTGGGGCTGGGACATTGGGCGGGGGAAGCTGTATCATCAGAGCAAGGGGCCCGGGGCCCCTCAGTATCCAGCCAGACCTCACGGTGAACAGCTGGAGGTGCCGGAGAGGCTACTGGTGGTTCTGGACATGGAAGAGGGAACTCTGGGCTACGCTATTGGGGGCACCTACCTGGGGCCAGCCTTCCGCGGACTGAAGGGCAGGACCCTGTATCCGGCAGTAAGCGCTGTCTGGGCCCAGTGCCAGGTCCGCATCAGCTACCTGGGGGGAAGGAAAGGTGAGCCCTGGGGCAGGTGTGGGGAGACTGTTCTGTTACTGGTGGCTGTGGTATGGGATGGCAGTTCACTGCACATCTTATAAGAGCAGAGGGAATGGGCCTTCATCTGACCTGCCTCCTACTTCTATTCAGTGCAGGGAATGGCAAAAAGGCTTCACAGCTGTTACTTGACTGTATCCCAGCAGCAGTAGAGATGAAAGTGAGGCTCAGGAAAGCCATTTGCTACTAGTGGTGAGTGCTCAGAACATAGTGAGGTGCTCCAGGGCTTTCCAGCAGATAACAAGCTCCTGAAGCAAGAGGTGCATAGAGCTAAATGGATACTGGACTAGCTGTAGAAGAGGATGGACAGTGCCAAGCACCCAGGGTGTGGACCAGATCTGGGATCTGATCTGTGCTTTTTCCTTCTAAGGGGCCTTTGAGGCCCTGGGCAGCGAAGGAGGCAGGGTGTTGGTGTGGGGCCTCCTCTAGAAAAGATGGGGCCCCCAACCTCAGGGCTGATGGAACTTCACCCTGCTCTGCAGTTGTGTGCTCAGCAGAGGGTGGGTACCTCTCCCCGGTGGAGAGTTATTCAAGAGTGGAGGAGTGCCATCCTTCCTCTCACCTCATTATTCTCGGCTCCAAGGCTCTATGGAATCCAAGCCTGGATGAGCTCCACTCTGGTCCAAGCTGCCTTGGCCTGTTGCTTTGGGGGCAGGGGGATGCTTAGCTAGAGCTTCACCCCCAGTGGACTGGGGATGCATGAGATCAGTGATGCCTACCACCGCCAAAAGCAGGTGCGGAAATTTCGGGTGCCTTAGATCATCCTCTCAACCAAGACTCCAAGCAGGAAAGCGGAAGGGAATTTGGGCAGGACCCTGTAGTTTGAGGTCTGGCTGGTGGCTACATCCAAATTTACCTTCCCCTCCTTCTCTCTCCCAGTGGAGCCACACTCCCTGCTGCACCTGAGCCGCCTGTGTGTGCGTCACGCCCTGGGGGATACCCGGCTTGGCCAGGTTATCTGCTCTCCCTTTGCCCCCTGCCATGAAGCGGTACCTGCTCTACCAGTGACTTCCTGGACACCACAGATGGCGCTGAGGCCTTGAGTGGGGTGGGGCAGCAGCACTGCTGGCCTAGACCAGCTGCTTTCAAGCCAGAGGCTGGGGGTTGGTGAGGCTGGGCCCCGACCCTAACCCAAGCTCTGGGGATCCCACAGCCCCTGAGCCACCCAGAGAGGTGGATGGGAGGGAGCTATTACTCGAGGTTATGGCCTCCTGGTACGCAAGACTTTTTTTTCAAGTAAAAGCAGTTAAGAGATGTGCTATTGCAGAAATCTGTTTGTGGTATTTTTCTGTACAAGTGTTCTGTGCTGCCTCAGAAAGGAAAGAGAGACGATATGGGTAAATACAGTGAAGGAGGACACGCCACAAGGCTCAGTGCCAGGTGTTTATTGCCCCCCCCCCACACGTGGGATTGCTCACATACACAACACACACAGGCGTTGGCATCACGGGAGAGAGCAGCGCCTCTGGGCGAAGGACAGGGCGTTCTCTCAGCCCCTGGCCTCAGGGAGCGAGATGGGAGACGAGGATGGCTTCTCTCTCCTGCCCTCACTGGGGTCTGAGGGGGCCCATGAACAAATGCCACCCCTTCCATCTCTCAGCCATGGAGAAGCCACCTTGGTGACCTGTTTCGTTCCAATTGTTTGTTACGTGGAGAAGGGATTGGCCTGGTCCCAGCCATTACAGGGGAAGGTGTAAACATTAAGAGGTATACTTTGGCCACAAAGGGGGCGACATCATCAGAAGCATGTGTGGGGTGGGGGGTGGGGGAGGAGCACTGTTACTGAGCTGCTGGGCTATCTAGTCCCTGGCTTAGTAGAACAGGGAAGAGGCCGGGGGTAAGGGGGAGGCTTATTGTTTGGCATTGATGATATCTACAAACTCTGGCTTGAGGGAAGCCCCGCCCACGAGGAAGCCATCCACATCAGGCTGGCTGGCCAGCTCCTTGCAGGTTGCTCCAGTCACAGAACCTGGGAAGGGAAAAGAGGGAATAGTCAGGGATGGGCTAGGAGGTCCGAGTCCACCCCTGTATCAGGTGGGAGCCAAACCCACCTACCTCCATAAATGATACGGGTGCTCTGAGCCACGGCGTCAGAGACGTTGGACTTAAGCCATCCGCGGAGCTTTTCGTGTACTTCCTGGGCCTAGAACAAGAAGCCAGATGAAGTAAGCCTTTTCCTGCCTTTCACTCAAAGGCTAAGACCCTGGGCCCCAGTGAAGAGAGGCAGTATGGTTTCAGGGCAAGAACCCTGAGATCTGAGTCAGAATGCCACAGCTCCAGTACCACCCCAGACCCTGGAATGGATGTCTTTGGACAACTCACTCTACTCTGGACTTGGGGATTCCTGTCTTTACTATTATTATTTTTAGCTATTTTATTTTTTTAAAGTAATCTCTACACTGAGCATGGTGCTTGGACTCCCGACGCCAAGATCAAGAGTCACATGCTCTACTTACTGAGCCAAGCAGGCACCCTGGGGGCTCCTGTCTTTAAAATTAGGGGTTGGCTCTGTTGCAGTCCAGTCCTGTGCAGGCAGGTAGAGGAGGGGCAGAGCTCCTGGGCTCGGTTACCTGTTGGGGTGTCGCAGTCTTGCCAGTCCCAATGGCCCATACAGGCTCATAGGCCAGGACAACCTTGCTCCAGTCTTTCACATTATCTGCGGGACAGAGATCACAAATGGAGGGATGATCAGGAAGGAGATAGCCAGCCCGTTGCCCAGGGGATCAAAACCGGTGGTGGCCTAGTGCCCCCTGGTGGCTGTTGGAGGAACTCCAAGTGATATCTATACCATTGGCAGGAACAGAAGTGATATGGAGGATGCAAGGGTTCTCACCCTCTCAATTTCCCCTTCCTGTATCAGCATGGGATGGGGATCAAGTCAGGCTGCAGGGCATCTGACCCCACCCTCTGTGCCTCTGTAGCCCTGGTCAGGCTCAAAGCTCCCCTTTTCCAGAGTTACCTGCGATGACCTTGGTTTGCTCGAAAACAACCTTCTCAGTGATGCCAGCTTCCCTCTCATCTAGCTTCTCCCCAATGCAGGCAATTACTCCAAGTCCCTCTGCCAGGGCATGGGCCACTTTCTGTCCAATCAGCTGTTGAGGAACAGATTTGGTGACACAACTCCCTTGGAATAAGGCATCTCCTACCTCCCTTCCTGGTTACTAACCTCATCTGACTCCCCAAAGACGTGCCTTCTTTCCGAGTGCCCCAGGACTACCCATGTGGCTCCACAGTCTTTGATCATGCCAGGGCTAAAGGAAGAGAGAAAGCCATGTTTCAGCCAAGAGCCCACCTGTGGTTTTCCCCTCAAAAAGGGAAGTGAGGGGAAGGTCCCCACAGGCCCCCCTCCTGCCTGCATCTCACCTGATCTCCCCAGTGAAGGCCCCGTTCGTCACTTTGTAGCAGTTCTGTGCAGCCACAGCAATCTTGGCATCCAGCTTCTGCCTGGCAAAGTCGATGTAGGCGGTGGGGGGTGCACAAACCACTTCTGGAGAGTGGCAATGATGGCACAAGGGAATGAGGTCACAAGGAAGCCACTCTCCAGGCTCCATCCAGTGTTCTGGAGGGCCCTCGCCTTCACCTTATTTCTCAGTTCTGCCTTCCAGCCCTTTTCACTTCAGCAAGATCATCTTTGTCCACTTCCCAGCCCCAGCTGGGCCATACCCAACTCCTTGAGCCTCCCAGGTGTCCCTGGGAGGTCAAGGCCCACCCTGCCCTGCCCTCTGCTCTTTAACAGCTGTGGTTCTGATTTCCCCAGGCTATTCTGGGCCTAGGCACCTCCTAGACTCAGCATTCTCTCGGAGCCAACCAACCACGCCTCCCTTCTAAAATAGTTCACCCCTACCGCCCCCAGGCAAGGATTTTTAGCAAAAGCAAAAAGGGCCAATTCCTGGGGTTTGTACTGGGGTCTTTGGGGAATAAATCAGGGCTTCTTTTGATCAGGCCGGTGTTTCTGCGACTGAGGTGAGTGGGAGGGTAAGGGCCGAGGACAGCATTCTTTGCCCGTAGGTGGCAGGGGCGGGGGACAAGCTCATCGAGGCCTTGCGTTTTCCCATTTTCAGCCTGCAGAAGGCTGTAGGATCGCTCCTCATTCCCCAATTGCCCATCTTGTTTGGAACCTGCTCAGCCCCTTCGTGGGAAGGCAGGCACCATCCGGGCCAGTGAAGGATAGAGCGGAGAGCTCAGGAGGCCACCGCCGCCCGGGGGTGGGGAAACTCGGCCCGCCCAGCAAGGCGCGGGGAGGAGTCGCGGGCTACGTGCAGCGGCGCACGGAACAGAAGGACGAGGGGGCAGGTAGCTGGATCCCCGCACGCAGGCTCAGCCTCCTCCCCCATACGGAGGGGCTGTCGCCAACCTCCCGTGATCGTCCGCAGGGCCTCCGTTCCTATCCCCGGCTCCCGTAGGGTCCCGGGCCCAAGCTCACCCACGGTGACCCCAGAAATCCCCTCCCGCCCCACGATCCGAGGGCACCCTTACATGTAGCCCGCCTTTCCCCCCTCGACCCATCCCCGGTATTGCGGCTGCGAGGTCAAAGTCCCGACCCCCACCCGCCCTCGCGCCCAGCCCTGCATCCAGGTCCACGCGGACACCGGGCTAAGCGGGCTCGGGAGAGGGCGCTGCCACGCCCGACCTCCCCCAACCCCGGCCCCCGCCCCCGGCCGGGCAGGGCTCACCGGTGTCGGCCGGCACCTTGGCTGCGTTCAGAGTGGTGATGAGCTCCCCCAGGTTCTTCTTCCGCCCGTTCATCTTCCAGTTCCCCCCGACGAAGAACTTCCTGGAGGGCGCCATGGCGCTGGTACCGACACCCTGAAGGTCAGAAGCAGCGCGCAGCCGCTGCCACTGGCCGCTTATGTAGAGCGCCCTGAGGCAGAACTCCGCCTCTTCCCCGCCCTCGGCCATGGTTAGTCCGGCCCAGCGCCTGGAAGCCCCGCCCGCCGCCGCCGCCGCCGCCGCCCCCGCCCGCCGCCACTGCTGCAAGGCTGGGATGTGACCCCTCCCCCCTTATTGTAGCAACGTTCCAGGGGCGTCTTGGGGCTCGGGCGCTTCGACCCCACCGCCTGGCTTCCGGGGGAGGCGAGAACCCACCCTCGGGGGAGCCCCACTTGACGACTACAGCCCCCCAGGGGCCAGAGGTGCTTCCAAGAGAAGCTTGGACTCCCGGCTGCTCGGTCTGAGATCGAATTGCTGGCCTGGACCGAGGGAGCTCTGAGGGGGCAGGTCTCCAACTCTGTGAAAAGGACTTCTTCCCTCCGCTCCCCCCCCACCCCCGCCCGTTGGAGTAGCTGCATCCCTGATTGCTGAACAGGCACCTTTGACCTATGGGGGGAGGGGAGGTAGTCCCACAGCTACGGGGCCAGTAGGAGGGTTCAGAGGGGGAAGGGCGGCCCTTGGCACTTGGGACCCCTCTGGTGTGACTGCTGGAGGGACGGCGGAGTTCTTCATCCCATCTTTGCTCTGTGTCACCCTACTTCACTGCCCCTGATCTGATAGTACCCAGCCCCTAGCTTTCTTGCACTGCCCCAGTGCTTGCTCCCCCGCCCCCATCTCACAGCCCATTTCCAAAGAGCTCTAGAAATAG
Organism: Mustela nigripes; assembly: GCF_022355385.1. Taxonomy (NCBI): domain Eukaryota; kingdom Metazoa; phylum Chordata; class Mammalia; order Carnivora; family Mustelidae; genus Mustela; species Mustela nigripes. The sequence continues at coordinate 100,417,916 of NC_081562.1, forward strand.
TCAAAGTAGAGAAAGGCCCAGGGAGGGGGCAGAGGTGGTTCTCCTGCTGGCCCCAGACAAGATCGGTCTCCCTTGACGTACCTAACAGGACACAACTTAGCCACTGTACTTTTTATTCACATCGTGTATTTTGGCATTTTCCAGAGAAGGGCAGGGAAGAGACAGGGTGGGGGAAAGACAGGCTGGAGGGCGACAGGGATCCCCATTTCCCTCACAGCCCTCCTTGCCTGACCACACAGGGAGCAAACACAAAGAGGGAGGGGAGGCACGGACGCCCCCTTCCCGTGGAAGAGGCTGCACAAAGCTACACCCAGGCGCACACACAAACAAGCCCCCCTCCACATCAGAGGCCGGCAGGGTTACACAGAGAAGCAGAGCACTGTGGGTCCAAGGGGCGGGGAAAGCAACGAAGTCGGCTCACAGACAGGTGGCCGGCCCCTCCCATCCCCTTCCTGCTCTATCCCCAAAGTCTCTCCAGTGTCCCCCCCGCTTTGCTTGGCCATTCTCCTGTGGCCTCGAGCTTCTTCCCTGCTGCTGAGGACAGAAAGAAAAAGGGTACAGAGCAGGGAGGGTGGTGGCTGAAATCCATCCCTCAGCCCCTGTCCCTCATGCCAGATGGTCTGTCCCCTGTCCTCAGCGGTGAGGGGTCAGGGCAGGCTCTTAGCTGGCCACTCTCTGGTAGAAGTAGATGTAGCCCAGGTCCTTGGGTGGCTTCTCAGAGGCACACACTTTCTGGTCATTGTAGATCACCCACCTGGGGAGGCGGGCAGGGGGAGGGTGGAGAAGGATGAACAGACTGGGCATCCACTCCGCATCAGCTTAGTCTCTGACACAGCCCCTGGAGTAGATCCGGGTGATGCCGGGGCAGAGGTCCCCCACATTTTCATCCTGGGCCCCTGCACCCACAGGCTAGCTGCTACCTGCCTGAAGGGAGCATCCCAATCCCATTCCCTGCTCGGTCTTCTTCAGATCCTCCAGCACTTCTATGACCACCCCCACCCACTCCTGCCAGGCCCAGGACCACCAACTTTTTCTGGAAAGGGCCAGCCAGTAAGTAGTTTAGGTTTTGCAGGCCATCCAGTCTCTGACACAATTACTCAACTTTCCTGCTGCAGTGTGAAAACAGCCACCAACGACACCTACATGAGTAAGTGTGCTTATGCTCAGTAAAACTTTATTGAAAAAAGCAGGTGGCCTTGGGCTCTCTGGCATTGGCTGATCCCTGCAGTCAGGCGTTCTATGCATTTCTGGTGTCTCTGCGCCACCCCCCGCCACCCCGGCCCGGCCCAGCAGCCCTTTACCTTCTCCCACAAATACCCTGAAGACTTCAGGATGCCCCCCACTCTTCCCCACCAGCACTCCCCAGTTTCGAATGTGCCCTGCCAGCCCCTCACCTGCCTTCCTTCTTGATGTGGCAGACATAGTGACCACACATGGTAGAGGTGCCCATGTGACTGATGAAGGCAAAAAGCTGATACTCTAGAGGAGACAATGAGAGGGGTCCCTGAGCTCCAGCCCAAACTCAGGACGCCAGTCTCAGGGACTGGGGGGTAGCGACTGGGTCACAAGTCTGTCTCGGCCTCCTAGAATCCCACCTTCAGAAGCCACATCAATGGAAAGAAGCTTCTGCCCCCTCTGCTTCCTGAGGGAAGCAGAGCTGCAGGGGAATGAGGAGCTGGTAGCGGACTGGCTAGCCTCCACTGGCCCATCCTGCTTCCCAGGGACACTCACTTCCAGGCCCATCCCGGACTTTAGGTCCCACTGGCACGGACTCGGAGATGGAGTCGGCAGCGGAGCGGCCCTCAGAGATGTCCATGGCGGCTTCTGCATCCAGGTCATCAATGTGACTGAAGATCCAGTCCACAGCCCTTTCTAAACTATTGTTCTTGGAGAGGAGGGAAGCGTTACTCTTTCCAACAAGTTCAGGGCAAGAAAAACCACCAGTGAAGGCCTCAGCTCCCTCAGTGCAGCCACAAGAAGGAGGAAGCCTCGGCCTTGGCCGTCCCACAAAGGTCTGGCTCACAAAGGATGGAACCTCACCGCCACCCATTCTTCCCCATGGGCCCCCAGTCCTCAGCCAGGGGCAGCCCATACCGTGGCCCGAAGAGCTTTCAGGGCCTGGTCCCGGGAAAAGCCCATGGAAACGATGGTGCTCACGCAGTCCTCCGGTGGTGGGTCAGCTGCTGCACTAGTGGAGCCAGGCCCGCTGGAGCCAGGCAGGATGAGGGGGTTTGCAAAATCTGCGGGGGTGAAGGGGTTGAAGTGTGTGTGTGGGAGGATGGGGGCCCTGTCCCACCCTGCCGCCCAGCCCAGCCTACCTGGATCATCCATATGTGACATGACCCAGTTCATGGCAGCTTCAGCCCCGCTGTTGCCCGTGTAGTAGACAGCCTTGCGGCAGGCATCCATAGGGAAGCCCATCTCCACCAGCTGGATGATGACTGATTCGTCCAACATGGGTGCTATGGGGGGAGAAGTGAGGGCACGGTGACACGACTCCTTGCCCCTCCTGCCTCCCACGGTCCAGCCCCCCGGCCCTCTCCCAACCCTCCCACCCCCATTCCATGCATTTTCCTTCCATGGCCTGGCACCTTACTCCAGAACCAAAATGGCGGCACGCCATGATGTGGATCCCGCAGTACTAGAGACACAAAACTGAGGCTAAAGCTCTCCTATAGATCCCCCTCCTCACCCATTCTCACAGAATGGGCCCCGTTTCTGGAGTATGATGCCTGCCTGTCCCCACCCCCAAGTGATGAGGTGACAAGGGCAGAGAGGCAACTGGCCAGCGCTACTGCCATCCACACAGAGAATGCGGCTGGGAGTGCTCTAGTCAGTCCTCACATCCAACAAGAGGGCAAGGGAGATTCGAAAGGGAGGGCAGGAGAAACACAAAGGACAGGGTCAAGGGGAGGCAGGCAGAAAAGACCCCCATTGGCAAAGAAGAGAGAGACAGGCAGGAAGAAGAGTCACTAACATGTCGGAGAGGAGAAGTGAGGGGAGCAGAAGGAGTCTTCGTCTTCGTTGCCATAGAAACCAAGGCTACCTTTGGGCTCATCCGGAGTGACCAGGGGTGGGGCAATGTCAGGCAGCTCCTCCTCTCCAGGCTGCAGCCCTGCACCCCTCAACTGGGAGATGTCCAGCTCCTCCGGCATCTCAATGGACACGTCTGTGATCGCAACGGTGGGAAAAGGGTCACCTTGGCAGCTCCCTGGGGCCCTCCCGGAGAAATCACTTGGGGTTCCTCAAAGCCCTGCCCCACACCGTGGCACTGCTCTGTAATAAAGAGCTGCTCAGAGCGGTTCCAGTCGCGGGGGTCCTGGTGTCATGTAATGGTGGGCCTGGGAATCAGGAGGTCTGGCCTCTAGTCCTAGAGCTACCTGAGATATGCTACGGTCAAGAGCGGGGGCCTCTGACTCGTACAGCGCAAGGCTCTCATACCTCTGTGGGTCTCAACTTATCTAGGACAGGCCATGAGGTGAAGTCAGTAGTTCTCAAAGCCGTTGGGGGCAGTAAGACTTGGGAGAATCGTGTCAAGATTATCTAAATGAGAACCTCTTACCAAGTATAAAAGTAACACCATGAGAACTGCTTTTGGTTCTGAATCATCAGTGTAAAATCAAGTGCTTTACTATTTTTAGTCCATGCTTTTCAAACTCGGCTCATTTTGAAACACTTAGGGTAATGTTTTCCTCCTTCAGAGGAAAGTTGGAGAAACGCTAGGTTACACATGGTAAGGCCCCTTCTTTTTCTAGCATTTTCTGCTTAACCTCCCTCACTCGTCCCAGCCACCATACCCAGTTTCTTGGGCACCCAGTCTAAGCCGAAGGTGAATTTCTTGATCTGGATGACCAGGTAGTCAGGGAAAGAGGCAAATCGTGTGGTCCTAGGGAAGAGAGAGCATTCTGGTACCCAGAGAATCCCAAAGTTCTCTTCTCCTGAAACCCCCACCCTGGGGTTCAGCCTCTCATGGGTAGAAGACCTGAGAGCCCAGAAGACACTTCAGATTCTTATCTTGCCCTGGGCAGACATCAGAGCATCTGCAGACAAGGAGCAGCAGAAGCCAGGGGCCTGTCAAAGGGGTGAGGGTGGGAGGGGGGAGAATGGCTGAAATCCCTTAAGACCAAAGCACACTTTCAGATCTCAAGCCTATGCCAATAAAAGAATGAGGTTCAAACTCAGGCCATTTGCTAGAAATCTAAACTCTGTCCAAAATGCAGACTATGTGTCTTTGCCCTGCCAAGACTGAGAGCACGAGTGGACAGAAGCTGCACTAGAATGTGACCCTGTCCCACAAGAGAAGACAACATGACAGGGACAGGACAAGGGGATGTGGCAATCATCCACATCAACTGCTGCTGAGGCCTCTTGCTTCCCTCAGAGCCAGCTCCAACGGACACAGCCCTGAGAAGCCAACCAGGAAGGGACGGAAGACTGAGAACAAGGTGGAGGATATCCCTGGGATCACCCTGACAGCGGCCCGAAACCAGAGGCGCAGACCATCAGGACTTACTTGACAGCTACGGATTTGGCCTGCAGGGCCGTGCTCCAGAAGTCGTCCACCTGCTCCGGGGCCCCGTAGGCCTCCAGGCAGGAGCTGAAGGGTACCTGGGCCCGGACCAGCTCTGGCAGTGGCAGTTTCTCCTCCTCGGCCTGCCGCTTCTTCTCCTCATACTCGAGAAGCTCCTCTGCTGACAGAATTGGTGGGTGAGTTCTTCAGAGGCTATAGCCTCTTGCCCTCCTTTTTGCCTTGCCAGACCACCCTGGGGCCAGGACGATGTCAGCTGCCCCCTGCTCCAAACCCATGTGACCCATGCACGGCTGATCTCGCCTTTGGCCCCAGCAAAGCGCTGACAAGACAAGGTGCTCCTACCTCCCTGAGACAGCCCTGCTTTGGACTCCCAGCTGGGGGAGCAGGGCACCCTGTGGGTTCTGCTTATGTGTCCTAGCGCCCCTCCCAGGCCTCACAGCCCCACCACACGCAGGCCTCGCTGGGAGCAACGTGCCTTTGTTAAGGGCTGTGTCCATGGGCACAGGCAGCTGCATGATATAGTCAACTCGCTGGGTGTACTTGACCTTCTCTGTGGCCAGGCACTTGATCTTCTCCTCCACCAAAAAGCGGAACACCTCGTTAGGGTTTTCAGAGCTCCGACAATTCCTCTACGGAGAAGAGGCAGGGTGGGGAGGTCTGCACGGTCAGGGAGGGGAATAGGGGCCTGAAAGGATCACTAGGCGCTCAGGGAGAGGGAAGAAAGGAAGGGAGTCTATCCTGAGCAGGCATGCCGATAGAAGAGTAGATCCTTCCGTAATTAACTGCCCCTCCCCTCACCCCGGTGCCATCATAGGAGACCGTGGTAGAACGTATTGGTATTTTTCTCTGCAGGCAATAAGCATCCTCATCTCATTTTCTCTGGGTGTACCCTGCATTCAGCTGCAAACCCATTGAGCAAAAGGATCGCTGCTTAGCTTTCCCAGTCTCCGCGGGGGCACCTGCTACTCACAGAGAAGACCTGGTGCACGCAGACCCCCCGTGTCCCAGGGAGGGCCTGACTGGGGCTGACTGGAAAGAATGGGCGGGAGGGAGACAGGCGAGAGCTGCAGGCAGAGGGAGGGAGGGTAGAACAGCCTTCTTGCCATCTTGCCAGCTCTTACCTCCACCATGTTGATGAGGTGAAGAAAGAACTCTTGGGCATCCTGCTGCCGGTTGGTGGAGAACTCAGGGTGACCCTTGCCAATGAGGGCCTTGAACATCCGAGGGGCGATGCCATCTTGAACTTCCTAGGTAAAGCCAGTGCAGCGATTCAGCTGGGGCTCAAGAGGCCACAAGGGGCCTTGTTTAGACATCTCCCAGACCTCAGTCTCCCCTTAATTTCAGAGCCTGAAAGGGATAGAGTCCCAGACTAACCTTTTGGTCTGGGACCTGCTCCCCATCGCCTGATTCCGGGGCTGGCTTGGAATACTCTCCTGAGAGCAGGCCGTGGCCCAGTTTGGCCCTGTGTTAACATCCAAGAGAACCATTTAGCTTCAGTCCACTAATGACCATCTGACCTTTCTTTGTGCCTTTCCTCCCCAAACCAATCTCTGCTGATGGCCCTTGGGCAACTCTCTACAATGTGAAAAACCACACACTTCCCAGGAGCCCAAGTCAAGGCAGACAGCACGGATGGAGGCAAACCCTACACTGCTGCCCATTCCAGGCAGTGGTCATGGGGGAGAAAGAAGGCATGGGGGCGGCGAGGCTCTCAGGAGCCTCTGTACACAGGACCTGGCTACATACACCTGGGTGCTGAAGTCCTGGGTAGGGTCCGTCGGGGCATTCTGGAAAATCTTCTCCAGCTTATCCACATACCTAAGAGCCAAAGGAAGCATAATTAGAGGTGCTTTGGCATGGGTTCCAAGGGAAAGGGGAGGGAGTATTACCCACTTGCTCAGGGAATAGGCTCCCTCCAGAGTGGGGAGTTACGGGGTTGAAGCACAGGTCCCCCTTCTTCCCGGCAACCTGCCCTTCCTCCCCTTCCCACTGTGCCAGCATAGTGCACTCCGCTACCTTCTTTCCCAGTCTCCTCCCCAGGAGTGAGCCAGGGGAAGGGATAAGGGAGCCTGGGAGAAGGGTAAGGATAGCTCCCATTATCTGGGATCAAACAGGTCTTTCTCCTAGTGTCCCGGGCCCTCCCCTTTCCCCAGGGGTTACAGGGCCACAGCAGGTCCTCATCTGCTGTCACTGGTCTCAAGTAGAGAGATCATCCCCTTCCTACCGAGTCAGGCAGGAGGCCAGGGAGCGCCCTGGGATCGATGTTCTGCCCTCAGTGGGACCCGTGGGGCTGGGGGACAGTGCTGCTTGAACTGACGGGAGTGTGCCAGCCACAGTGTCACAGGAATGAAGACTGAGCCAGAACACAGAGGTCCTGATGGTAGCTGAAGGAGTGTGGCCTAGAGGCTGGCGTCCAGCAGAGCTGTGGGGCAGGGGTCCACAGTCATGGGGAGGGGGTGCCACTTACTTCCTCTGGAAGTCGGGGATGCTGAAGAGCACCTGGACCACCGAATTGAGGTAGCAGCTGTTACCCAGGTTCTGGATGCCCGTGTAGCCAGGCCCAAACAGGGGCTTCAGGGGCACACCCAACTCCTGGATCAGCTCCCATTCGCCAATCCGCTGGTTCATATCGATCTCCAGTTCGGTCATCGTCTTATCCGTCTACAAGGGAAGGCGCACTTCAGACCCGGTGAGAAACTCAGTCCTGGATTTTTCACACTGATCCCTCACAGCGTCTGGGATGGTCCCTGGCCAGAGCTTCCAATGAGTATGATTATAGGCTCTCATATAGGATACACACTGGCTAGTCCTAGTTCCAGTTCTGGAAAGTCATGTGCAATTGTTCCCTATGCCTTGAGTCATCAGGCCTCTGCCCAGGTGACAAAAAGAAATGAATGGGATTCCCTCCACTCGAAGTGTTTTTTCATTCTGAAGTTACCCCTTCTCACCCCTCAGCTCTGCACGCAGGTATCACTGCCTCGATCCCCTCAACCGGCCCGGTCCTCCTGGTGTACACCACTCCTGCAGCACCTGTCTGTCTCTCTGTGGGTTTTTTTTTTTTTTTTTTTTTTTTTTTGAGTAGGAGCCACACTGGGCATAGAACCCAACACAGGGCTTGAACTCACAGCCCTGAGATCAAGAGTCAGATGCTTAACCCACTGAGCCACCCAGGCACCACCCCTCTAGGTCTCTTTCGCAGCACCCTTCGGTTTGTGGTTAGTCACTCATTCGCCTGAGCAGATGAGAAGTGTCTGCCTTTCCATCTAGAATATGACTCTGTCTTAGTCACACAGTGCCTAGCGTATAGTAGATACTCAGTAGTATTCAATGAGTGAATAAATGATTCTAGAAAGCTTTTCAAAGGAAGCACAAATGTCCTGGGGACCAGGATAACTGTGGCAGCTGCCGCTGACACACTGCTTCAGCCTCGGGCTGGGACGGGCCTGGCAGGGAGGGATGAGGAGCATTGGAATCCGAAGGGGACCTCACCTTTTGCATCTTTAGCATGTCAATGCCAAAGTGGGACAGGTGTTCAGCCAGGTTGGGGTCCAGGACCATGTCATCCTCATCGTAGGAGTACACATCTAGGGCAGGAGGCAAGAGGAATGGGGTCAGAGGGGGGGGTGGCTCTGGACTGGCCAGGCCTCCAATCCCACTCCCTGCCCCAAGGCGGCGCTGGTGGGACAGAAGCATGAGCCCATAAAGGAAACCCTCTTTGGCAGTCCTGAGGGGCAGTGCGGTCATGGTTATGGTCACCGGCCCTTCGGAGACTGGCTGTCAGGGATGATGGTGTGAAAGAGGGCGAGGGCTGGAGTTACTTGTCACTCTACCGCACAGGATAGGGTGCTAGGCTCAGAGGGGTTTGGAAGGATACTCATTAAACAGATAATGCTGGTAACCTCTAAGAAAAGGACTGGGATTTGGAGGGTTAACTGAAGATTTAGTCTCATCTGCAATATTTTCATTGTTTATCAAGAGAACGCATGGACATGTTCTGTCATATGCAATGAATAACAGTTAAGATACACTCCAGCAGGCAGGGAGCTGGGGGAGGGGCGGGAGTACCGGCTCCATCAGGTGTGATGGTGCCCAGCTTGACAGCTAACGGGTAGCCCGTCTCCCTGTAGTGCTCCACAGCATGGTTGTTGCCCCCGCTGCCATCGAAGTAGCGTCGGCCACAGAGAATGGAGCCATCTGTCAAGTTGAGCCACAGGTTCTCTCTCATGTCACACTTGGAACACTTCCAGCCACTAACCCAGGGAGAAGAAAGTCACTGAAACAGGGGTCAAGGGTAATGGCATTGGCCCCCTGCCAGTCCAACAGCTCCCTCTTCTCTCCTTTGGGCGTCCTTTTGCTGAGTTCATCTCCCCCAGTCCCCCTCCTTAGCCTGCTACCGACCCTCTCTCCCACCAGATCCCCTGGGAGGGTGGCCTCTCTGCCATGCTCTGGGGGGTTGTACCCCAAGGTGGAAGGGCCAGGCCTCACCAGGGAGGGATTCGAGCTGGGTTGTCCAGCTGCTTGAGGTTGAAGGCATGCTTAGACACCTGTCGTACTTCTCCATCCCAGGCCTGCACCTCCTGCTTGCGGGAGGCCGAGTCAGCTGACAGCAGGGCTTCCACCGCACTGGTCACCTGGGGGAAGCAGAGGGTCAGAGATAGCACTCAGCCCTCCCCACTCCCCTGTCCCTCTAGCCCCTCAGTCTCCAGCTTTCTCAGCGCTTGCCCAAGACTTCGGGCCCCGCTTGCCCTAGAGTCCCTGGTAGGGTGGGATGGTATTCATACCCGATCTCTGACAATGTCAGGCAGTCCCCCCAACCCATCCCGGGCAATCTCCAGGTAATCCGGCAAGATAACAATCTTCACATCCTCATCATATTCAAATTTGTCCTCGCTGAGGTCAAATCCGCCTTCCATGCCTGGTAAAACAAGGAAGAGGAGGGAGGGTAGGATGACCATCACAGGAAAATGTCCCTCCTCCCATACAGCATCTCTTTGTGTCCCCCTCCAGAGCTCTAGGGGCACTGATCAGGCCCATTCTTCTGGGGCTTTCCTGGAATGCCTGAGAGCAGGGAAGACCAGTTCAGGAAAAACGGAACCATAATGGAACTCACCAATTGCTAGCCGGGTGGGCTTCTTACGGGGGGGATCTCCAGTGCTTGTAGTGGTGTCCTCTTCCTTCTGCAATCAGGCAGGAAGGGCCAGGATCAGCAGTGGGTACCAGGGAAGGGACAAATGGGGAGGATGGACAGGACAGAGTGGGTTAATCTTAGAAGGAAAGAGAACTAAAAAAAAAAAAACATGGGTGCTGAGTTCTAATGATACCAACAGAAATAGGTGAGAGGGGGAAATCGAGACCAACAGAAGGTCAGAATGGAAGAGACAGATTCAAAATGGAGGTGCAGTGGCACCTCAATGTCCCCCAGTCTCGCCCCAGCCCTGTCCTTACCAGGCGCCTGGTCCTCCGGAGGTGCAGGTAGACTCGCTGGCCCGTCTTGTTGAAATGTCTCTCCACATACTGTTTACCAAAGCCCAGGAATGTATTCATGCAGATGTACAGGCCACCCTCAGACTCCTGTAGTACAAGAGGCAGGAGGGAAAGCACAGGGAAGATGCAGCCTGGCCAGGTGGGGAAACCAAGACCCAAGGCTAGACACTGCTGGTTTCCAAAAGGAAGGCTCTGTTCTCCAACACCACGTGGCTCTCGGAAGTCATTTAGCCATTTAGAACCTGGTATATGGCGAAGATTCTCACCCCTCTCCTATGAATTTGATAACAACCAAGGATACCAGGGGTGGAAAAACACCTGTCAGTAATCATTCCTCTTCCTTCTTGATCCTTCTTTGGGCTCTGGAGCCTTCCAATCAATTGCAGAGAACTCCCTTTACCTTTTTCTTTTTCTTTTTTTTTTTTTTTTAAGATTTTATTAATTTACTTGAGAGAGAGAGAAAGAGAGAGCATGCACAAGCAGGGGGAGAGGGGAGAGGCAAGTTCCCCACTAAGCAGGACCCCAGGTTCATGACCTGAGCCAAAGGCAGACGCCTAACTCTTGGAGCCACCTAGGCACTCCCCTTTTTCTCTTTCCTTGAGGTAAATTGGGAGTCAAATACTATGGATTTCCAGGGCCAGTGATTATATTCAGAGGGAAAGGGGTCCTTTCCCAGGAGGGGAAAGGCCTGCATGCCAGACACAGAACCTAAAGCAGGGACACAATGCTAAACCCTGTCTCATCTCCAGGACTCAGAAAAGCTTCCGGACTCGAGCAGAGATGCTAGCACTTGAACAATACACCCAATTCCTGAGCTTGCCAGCAAGCCCAGACTTTTCCTTTACCACACCCTACTAAGTCATTAAACCTTGGTCCATGCTGGGTCTTCTCCCTCCTTTCCTGCTAAAGCCTAGCTCCAGGGTAACAATGCCTTGTCCGGGGCTCACTGCTATACCTGAGTCTCATTTGGCAGGGACATAAAGACCAGCATTCTCCAGCCACTACCCAGCTGCCTCCCCTCTGACCAATAACTAAAATCCCCACTGAAGTCTATCAACTGCCAACCTCAAAGCCATTCCCCCCATAGAATAATCTAGCAGCACCTGCTAAGACAGCTAGAACACATATAACCCAGGAAGAAAACAGGGAAAAACAAGGGTCCACCCCAAATCACAGCTAAGGAGAGAGGATGAGCTTCTCTAAAATGGAATAAGTATGCCAGTTCCTTTGTGAATAGTGATGGATAAGGTGGAGGAGGTGATTGGGGAAAACAAGAGTCTTGCCACAGATCTGAGCTACAACGGGCGTCTTCTGCCTTGAATAATACATGCCTCAGTGGCCTTGAAAAATTCTCTGTGATATGAAAAATAGGGCACTCTCTAAGGCAGTTCTTGGTCCCATTGATTGCTCTGTACCACTCCCTAGAACAGTGTGGATTACAATGTTTATGAGCAAATGGGACATTTTTCATTAGGGAGGTCAAATAAGCTCCCTTCCTACCATGAACCCAATCTGAAGATCATCAAACATGCTGGAAGTCAGTTAGGAAAGCAACTAAGCCACACTGGAGATCTCCTGATTTGGGATGAGAGGAGGAAAGTATAACAAGCTTACGAAAACACCATTTGGATTATTTGAAGCAGTTACTAAAGAGAGACAGACAGGAGTGTGAAGAGGGACCCACTGACTTCTACCATCTGTTGGTAATTAAGAAAAACCTTTCCCTCCTGAGAAAGACAGCGCTTCAACCCGCACTTGATGAACTGGGTGGCATGTAGGAGCTCCCCGGTAACTGAACTCCTTGGTTGGAAATAAAAATACGCTGGTTTCCTCAAGGCTTGGGAACCCTGGAGCTCTGCTCTGAGCCGTCCTCTTTCAGCTTTGCCAAAGTCAGACTCCAGAGAAGCAGCACATCGTCTGAGGCTCAGATCAAAGCCTTGCAAACCAAGCAAACCACAAATCGCAGTGATGATCCTGAACTGGGCCTTAGATCATGCTGCTATACTCAGCACTGGCGATGCATTAATGTAGCCTTTCCACTCTGACTTGCAGTTTTCCCAGCCATGAGCTGGTCTGGCTCAACACCCTGGGCAGGGCCCAGCGGCCGCTCGTCGGGAGGGGTAGCGAGGGGGGCGGATCCCAACCGGGCTGCTGCCCTCTCAGTTAAGGCTCTGGCCAGGCCAAAGGCTAGTCTCCGCTTGAGGGTGACACAGGAAGGCAGAACTGCAGGAAGGGAGGTTCCGGGTGGAGGCTGCAAAACGTGAAGCATGGTGTGGGTGGAGGCTTTGTCTAACTAGTCAAGAGTGGGAGCGGGATGGGAAAGGGGTCTTAGTATCCTCCACGAAAGACACCGTCTCTCTGGGAATACTTTTAAAAGGGTTCCCTCTGCTCTCTGTGACGGGCGGGAAAAAGAGAGGGGGCAGCAGTCCCAGGTCACGTCAAAGGAGAAACGACTAGAGCTTTCCTCCCTTCTCTCTCTCCTCCCTACCACCAATGACCCACCTCCCCGCCCCCTGTCTACATTAACCATGGGTGGAGTCTCTCTAACTCGGCCCTTCTCAGAACCGGCCTTCTTCACGGTCCCCTCCAGACTACTAGGCGCCCACGAACCGCAGTCCCCACCCTCCAACCCTAACCCCGGCCTCGGACCGTGCGGGGTCGCCCCATCCCTCCCACACGAGACTACAAAACCCGGAGGGCCGTGCGCGGCAGGCAAGGCCAACTCCCAGGCTTTCACAGGGGTCCACTTGGGGGATGTAGTCCGACGATCGGATGCGCCTCTACCTTGGAAAGGCAATGAGGGGAGAGAGCGACTACGATCCCCACAGTGCTCCACGAGATGGGGAACGGGCGAGGCAGGCGCGGTGGCTTCCGGGGGCGGTAGTCATACGACAACTCCGGCTAATTAAATGCAACGGCAGGGAGGAGCGTGGGAGACTACAAGTCCCATGGTGCATCGCAGGAAGGCGGTAGCCCAAGCCTTGCAGGCCCCGGCAGAATGACCAGGGCGATGGAAGGAAGTCGTGCTCGCTGCGGGCGTGGGGAATGGGCTTACCGGTGTGTCGAAAGAGAAGGCGCACTCGTCTTTGTGGACCCGGTCTCCAGCCTTAGGAACCCGGATCGTCGGTAATACTGACAGCAGCGCCTCCTCACTCAGCTCCGCCATGACACCGGCAGCAGCTCCTCCACACACAGCGGCTCCCACCGTTCCCAGTCCCCCACCCCCTAGGCTTGCCGTCCAATGAGCACTACTCGTTAGGTGCATGCGCTAAAGGGAGGACGCGCGAGAGTGGCAGTTGGACGTAGCCTGCCTACTAGTGCTCCGCCCTCTGCCCCACTCTTGACTAACGCCAATGAAAAAGCGCTTCTGATGCAAGCGATGGTCGAGAGAACCAATCCCACGCTCCCAAGGGCAGAGCGCAAGCAGAGCAGCGAGGAGGGTCCCGGAGTTTTGGATGCTCGGATTCTGGGATCCCTACAGTCCCTTCGTGTGTCTTCTATCAAAGAGTAGGAACTGACGGTTGTTTAAACCAATCAATCCCAGAAACTTTCCTGGGTACTGTCCAATCGGAAAGTAGAAGGCCAGTTGTACTCTTGGTATTTGAACAGGAGCTGTCCAATGAGGCGGAGTATGAGAGGGTCGTGCCGAGTGATTGATAACTCCGTCAGCCAATAAGGATTACTGGCTCTGTCGCCTCAGAAAAATCTTCATAACTACATCTCCAGTTGGATCTGTACAAAATCACGTAAAAACTCATGACTCTATTTTTTTTTTTTAAATAAAATTTTTTGGGTTTTTGAAACTGAAGGTGTTAAAAGCGAAGACCGGCACGCCTCAAAGTCTTACGACGGACAGCTCCGAACCCGTTGCGGAACAAAAGTCCCCTGAGCAGGGCGGTGTCAGCCCTGGGCCAGCCGAGCCGCTGCTCATTGGCCCCACGGTTCTCATGATAGACATCGCCCCCGCCCAATGGCGTCCCGCACTGGAGGTGGGTCTCACAAGGAGGCCCAGAGGAGCCTGCGTCGGCTCCACCAATAGAGTCAAAGCAAGGGGCGTGGCGGGAGGTTTGAAACTCGGCGTCGGGAGTTGAGGCTCCAGCTACGGTGCACCCAGACGAGGAATCGGGGCCTGGTAAGTGATTTGAGTTCATTAGCGAGTAAGTTAGAGGGCTCAGCGGGCCCAGAATGAGCCGGACTGTCAGTTGCACCAGTCATTATCTCCACAGAGGCCTCTGGCCGGGCGGCGGGAAGGCTCCTCGGCCGGGAACCGGGAAGATCGGGTGGTCTGCAGTCAGAGGTCAGACGTGGTCGCGGTAGTGGCTGAGACCTGAGTCATTTCTCACAGGCATCCCCTCCTCGCCCCCGTTCGGGCCCTGCCCCACCTTATTCCTCCTGGATGAGATGGGCTCAGCCAAGAGCGCCCCGGTCACCCCCGCGCGGCCTCCGCCGCACAACAAGCTCCTGGCCCGGGTGGCGGACCCGCGTTCACCCAGTGCCGGCATCCTGCGCACTCCCATCCAGGTACGCGGGGCCCGGGTGGGGGAGGCAGAGTCAGCCTTCGTGGGCCTCTGCCTAGCCTCGTTCTGAGAAAGCCCTCACGCCCTCCACTTTCTTTCTTTCTTTTTTTTTTTTTTTTAAGATTTTATTTATTTATTTGACAGAGAGAGATCACAAGTAGGCAGAGAGGCTGGCAGAGAGAGAGAGGAGGAAGCAGGCTCTCCACAGAGCAGAGAGCCGGATGCGGGGCTCGATCCCAGGACCCTGGGATCATGACCTGAGCCACCCAGGCGCCTCACACCCTCCACTTTCTAATCCGAGGCCCAGTTTTCCACTTTCTTAATCCGGATGGGGCAGGCTGAATGCCCGAGGGCTTTGGCCTTGCCTGCCTGGACTATCCACCAGGGCCTAGAGACCTGGGAGGGAAGAAAGAGTCCGGGTCCAGACTTGTAGCCTTTGGTTCTGCCAGGTGGAGAGTTCTCCACAGCCCAACCTACCAGCAGGGGAGCAGCTGGAGGGTCCTGATCAGGCCCAAGACTCAGATCCCCGCTCTCCTACCCTTGGCATTGCACGCACACCTATGAAGACCAGCACCGGAGGTAAATGGTGGGCCCAGGAAACTCTGGTAAGGCTGTCACCTAGGATTCGTGGGTTGGGCTAATAAAGCTATCTTCTCCATCCTCTTGCTTTGAACCAGTCTCACTCTTCTCTCAACGTTTCTCCTCTCACCTTGATTTCTCTCTTCCCGATCCCTCACCCACCAGGGCATGAATCCTAAAGCTCCTGTATCTTTTCCTGTTTGCTGAATGATTTGCCACTATCTCACTTGACTTCTCCCCTCTAGAACCCTCGAGCCCACTGGTGAAGCAGCTGAGTGAAGTATTTGAGACCGAAGCCCCCAGATCGAATCTGCCCCCAGAGCCTGTTCTGCCCTTAGAGGCAACTTCATCTTCTGAATTGGACTTGCCTCTGGGCACCCAGTTTTCCCTTGAGGACCAGACGCCACCCTGCAGCCAGGCTGAGCTTCCCTCCAAGCAGGTGTTCTCCAAGGAGGAAGCAGGACAACCCTCAGAAACCCCCATGGCCAGCCAGGGCTCGGACAAGCCTTCAAGAGACCCTGAGACGCCCCGATCTTCAGGTACAGAATCTAAGGGCAAGGTAGAGGGAAAAGAAACTGGGATAATGTCCACGGTTGAGTATAGAAAGAATAAACTGTAAGCCCCTAATTTTGGCTTTTGCTTTAACCCCTTACCCACCTTAGGTTCTAAGCACAATAGACGGAAAGCAAATGGCAAGGTACTAGGGAGATCTCCCCTCACCATCCTACAGGATGACAACTCCCCCGGAACTCTGGCACCACGACAGGTAAAGGGGGAGAGGGTGAAAACTTACTGACCAAGGCAGGCTGGAGGGTGGGAGGCCTTTTTACCAGATCTTCCCTCTCCTGAACAACTTCCCTTCCTCCTCCAAATCACATACCGCTTTTGGCAGGGTAAGCGGCCTTCTGCCCTGAGTGAAAATGCTAGGGAGCTAAAGGAAGGGGCCATTCTGGGAACTGGACGACTTCTGAAAACTGGAGGCCGAGTATGGGAGCAGGGCCAGGACCAGGACAAGGAAAATCAGCACTTTCCAAACTTGGTGGAGAACTAGGCTGAGCGTGGCCCCAGCACTGGCTTCACCAGGGGCAGAGTGATGTTGCGTCCCCTCCATCCCATCTTTTCCTGGGAGACTGGAAAGGCTCGTTGTCTTCAACCCCCCCTAAACTCCTGGCTCGGGGACTCAGCGCTTTCTTGGGCTTTGTGACTCATGTGTTTCTTGTATATTAAAGAAAGTGGTTTTAAATGATGTTTTTCAGTGTTCTACCTCAACCTTGCAGTGGGCTACTGTAGGTAGAGAAGCAGCCTGGGTAACTTGGGTTCCCTGTCTTCCAAGCCACTTTCACACGCTTCCCATAAGTCCTGGTGTTCCCCAGAGCTCCGTCCTTGGCCTTTTCCTCTTGTGCTCCCTAGGTGTGCCCCTCCAGAGCTTTAACTATCATTTACTTATATTTTGGTAATTTCAGGTCCCTCCAACTAGCCCTGACCTTTATCCAACTGCTCTGTAGGAACTACAGAGTCAGTTTGTCTGAAGTTGAAATTGTGCTCTTTCCTCCAAAACTCTTCCTCATACCCTATTCTCTATCCCGAGGAATAACAGCATTATCTCCCCTGTTGCCCAAACCTGGACCTTGGCCATTATCTTGAATGGCTCCCTCTTAATATCCCATACCCAAGCACTAAATCCTGGTGATTCTGTTATCTTTTATCTATTCCCCATCCCTTTCCTTGCCCCCCTGTCCTAACGCTCTTATTTTATTTTTTTTTAAAGATTTTATTTATTTATTTGTCAGAGAGAGAGCGAGTGAGTGAGCGCCCAGGCAGGGGAAGCAGCAGGCAGAGGGAGAAGCAGGCTCCCTGCTGAACAAGGAGCCTGATGCTGGACTCGATCCCAGGATTCTGGGATCGTGACCTTAGCCAAAGGCAGCCAGCAGCTTAACCGACTGAGCCCCCAGGGGTCCCTCCTGCTCTAGATTTCTTGCCATCTCCCTCCTGCCTCGTTTTCTTCCAGTCTCCCCTCCCAACATTTCATCAACCTACACTGCCGCCAGGGTGACCTTTGACTGTGTGACTGACCGTGTGACTCCTCTGCTCAGAACTCTTCAATGGCTCCCCATTGCCCTTAGGATAAAGTCTCCGCTGGTATTCAAGGTCTGCTATAATCGGATTCCTTCTCAGCATAACCTTCCTATACACACGCAGGTGGGCCAGTGGTAGTGAATCACTGGACAGATGCTACGCTGGCCACCTAGTGAATACTTTCTCCTGATCTGTCTCATGCCTTCTCCATGAGGCTTGGGCTTCCACCTCCCCCGTACTTTCTGCCCCCAAGCTGTTTGGTACCCAGCCTTTATCACTGCACCTGTAATAACTCATTACTTAAGTTGGGCCTGTGTCTTTTTGCAACAGAAGTGGGGCAGAAGCCAAACATCACAGACATACACCGGGCACTACGGTTTATTGCAGGTCCTTTAGGAGGGAAATAAAGAAGGTAGAAAGTGGAGAAAACCTGAAGAAGGGGGCCAGGATCCTAATGTGTGCCAGAGCCATAGTCACAGGACTGAGCACCCTCTGCCACCCAGGTCTGGACAAAGGTAGTGGCTCTGGGGAGGCGGAATTCCAGGGCCCGGGGCCTCAGACCAGAAGCCTGCTAGGCCCACCCGGTGCTGGTGAGGGGCCAGTTATCCTTGCTCAGGACAGGAGAAGCTGCAGGACCATGGAGAGGGGAGGCCATGAGAGGAGATGGGGCAGTTCTTTGCCCCTGTGTCCCTGATGCTGCCTCCCAAAGGCTTATTCCCCATTTTCCCCACTGCCCTCAAAGGATAAAGCTGGGTGGGGGGTGGCAGCTGGGGCATAGAAGAAAAAAACCTTAAAAGAAAATGGGGCAAGGGAGGGGGCTGCTGATCGTCTTCATGGCCTTTTACCTCCTCTCCTCCAGCCTCCTTAGTTCCAGACTTTGAGGAAGCTGTCCCAGGAGCCAGTGGCCACAGCCATCCCATCAGCTGTGACCCCCAGGCAGCTGACCCTGTTGTCATGGCCAGAGAGCATGCCTGAGGAAGAGGGAGACAAGTCAGCCTGTTAGCCCATGCTGCTTTGGCAAAGAGCACATGTGCGTCTGCAGGAATCCTAGGTTACATTGGCCATGGACTCTCAGCCTTTGGCGGGGACTCAAAGAGGATTACCCTAAGGGGCAGGGTTTCTCTTGAGGCCAATCTCTGTGGAGGGTGGGCTGGGGGTGCCGAGAGGGACAGGAGAGGTCGGCCACACCAGTGTGCTATGAAAAAAGCAAGGAGCACCTTGATGGACCCTAGAAAAGGGAGAGGTAGCTCTTTTGTCTCATTCCTGAGTTTCCAGAGGAAGAGACTGAGGCCCAGAGAGAAGTGACTTGTCCTCAGGCCTTCGGACCCTAAGCAACAGAATTCAGATTTGGATCCTGACTCTCTGGCCAGAGGTATTTTCATTCAGCACCTGGCCTCTCCCAAGAGAAGCCACACAATCTGATTCAGCTTCAGATCAGGGTGGTCCTCGTTAAGCCCCTAGGTTGGGGTGGCCTTGATTCGGCTTATTACAGTTCCCCGAGATTGCCCCTTGCTCCAGTGGATGGCCCTGACACTTAATAGGCCCTGGAAATCCAGAAGTGACTGGACATTCAAGTTCCACGGGTCTCAGGTGACACAGAGGCTCCTTTGGCAGAAAGCAGCTAGAGCAGTGGGTGGTGGAGGCAGGCCTCTAGAGATGAGGGTCCTAGGTTGGGAAACCAAGGGGGACTGGATTACAGTGTCATTCAGTAATTAGGGCACAGGGGAAAGGGTCCCAGAAAAGAGAGCTAGTAGGAAGGTCCTTCCCGCTGAGGTGGCAGTAGGGGGGCGGGGCTGGCCCTTACCCACACGCTCACACTTCATGGAGTCCCAGACGTTGCAGTTGAAGTCGTCGTAGCCTGCAAAGAGCAGGCGGCCACTGAGGGAGAAGGCCACAGATGTGATACCACAGACGATGCTCTCGTGGGAGTAGGTTGTCAGCTCCTGGTCTGCTCGCAGGTCAAACAGGCGGCAGGAGGCATCATCCGAGCCTGTGCAGATGGCCTCTCCATTGGGGAAGAACTGAGGGTACAGGCAGCAAGGGGGTCAGGACTCAGACCTGGGTGGCCTGAGACCTCTCCCATCCTGAGGGCTCCAGGGCAAGCGCTTTCCCGCAGCCTCTGCCTATCCTGTCCCCGGCACTCTTCACCAATGACATTTGTCCCACACCAGCTGCATGCCAGTGGCTGCCCTACACCCTCCACTTGCCCCTCACTGCAGAGCTGAGCCGCAGGCAGGCATTATTTCCCTGTTGCCAGCAGGAGCACGAGGCTGAAGGAGGGTGGGCGGCTTGCCCAGGGTCACATGGCTAGAAGGGCGGAGGCTGTCCCCAACTCCGACTCTGGGCTCCTGGCTGGATCAGGGTGTGGACACATAGGGCCACGGGCAAAGGCATGACCTGAATCTCATCACGCGGAAATGTCAGATAAACGGAGACAAAGCTTCAAGAAAATGGGGTGGCACTCTTTAAAGAGGTCAATGGCCCGAAAGACAAAAAAAGGTAGAAAAAAGTTTTTCGGGTTTAAAAGAAAGTGAAAAGATATAACAAGGGAATGCAATGCATGTTCCTAGTCAGAAAAAAACATGGCTTTTAAGGATATTCTTGAGATAACTGGTGAAACAAGAATGGATATAGGCTGTGGACTCTACTGTGTCATTATTCAATCTTATTTTAAGAATTATACTGCGACCGTGTTAGAGAGTGGCCTTGTTTTTAAGAAACACGTACTGAAGTATTTAAGGGATACAGAGGCATGGTATCTGCAACTTAGTCTCCAAAGAGGAAAAAAAAAAGATAATAAAATATATCTAGGTGTCTGTGTCTGTCTCTCCATCCATCCCTCCCTCCATCTACGGGGAACAATAAGGCAAACATGGTCAAATGTCAAGAGTGAATATGGGTGAAGGGTAGATGAGGGCTGTTTGCGTGACTCATAGCCTTTCTGTAAGGTAAAATTATTCCCACCAGGGAAATTAAAAGGAGAAGGGGAGAGAACTAGGGAAGGAGTGCAGGATGTGTGGGGGTGCCCTGTGAGGATGTCTCGGGAGCTGGGGCGCAGAGGGGTGCTCACGCAGATAGCGTTGATGTCCGACTCATGGCCAGTGAAAGTCTGCCGACAGGTTCCCTCCCGCACATCCCAGAGCTTGGCGCTGGCGTCACAGGCTCCCGAAATGAAGAGCTTGAAGTCAGGAGAGACAGCCAGACTCATGCAGTCCCCTGTGTGCCCCACAAACACTGTCTTCTGCTGCCCGGTCTCGATATCCCACAGAGCACTGGCGGGAGGAGGGAGGACGCTGTCACCCTGTCACAGAAAGGCCAGGACAGAGCCGCACCCCAAGGCCCAGCATCCACAGCGTTCAGTCCTCACCAAGTGGTGTCCCCGGAGCTAGTCACGATGTTGTTGTCATCCAGGAAGCGGCAGCAGGAGAGATAACCTGGGGGTGGTGAGGACAGCGCCCTGGCTGCAGAGCGGAGTCCCTGGGCCTCTCCCAAGAGGGATGGGCAGAGAGGGTCACTCACTCACCTGTGTGAGCAGAGAGCTCCCGGCTGACCTTGACATTGCCCTCACGGGACTTGAGGCTGTAGATGGAGCACATGTTGTCCAGCCCCCCACAGGCCACGAAGTTCCCTGATGGGGCGTAGGCACAGGTCATGACCCAGGAGGAGCGCAGCGGGATGGCATGCACCTGCAGGAGGGTGGGCAGAGGCAGGAGCTGAGCTGAGCTCCCGGGTAGGGAGGATGGAGGCGAGGAGGCACAATGTCCCCCAGGAAACGGAGGACAATGGGGGGCTGGTGAGGCCAGTACCTTATTGGTGGTGTAGGTGTCCCACACGATCAGCTTCCCATCTTGCGAGGCACTTACCAGCAGCCTGGGGACAGGGCAGCCCACGTCACCCAAGCCTCTCCTTTCTGCCTCCCATCCCCACCCCTGGGTGGCCCTCAAGCCTCACTTGGAATCGGTGGCCCAGTGCATAGCATAGATCTTGGCCAGGTGTCCCCTTAACGTCCGCCGTGTCCGCATCTGGACTCTTCCCACGACCTCTAGGCCCGACACCAGCTGCAAAAAAGGAGACACTAGAAATCAGGGTGAGTAGGGCACATGTCTGGATATCAGTGTCATGGCCACCAAAATCTGGACCAGGTTCTGTTCAGGCTCTGGGGTCAGGCCCCCAGCCTTGGAGAAATATGTCCCTGCCCTGGGGCGGCTTCAACTGAGTGGGAGAGACCAGACATGGCCAGTGGCACATTGCCAAGTGTTTAAGAAGCACCTCTCCAGGGGCGCCTGGGTGGCTCAGTGGGTTAAGCCGCTGCCTTCGGCTCAGGTCATGATCTCAGGGTCCTGGGATCGAGTCCCGCATCGGGCTCTCTGCTCAGCAGGAAGCCTGCTTCCCTCTCTCTCTGCCTGCCTCTCCATCTACTTGTGATTTCTCTCTGTCAAATAAATAAATAAAATCTTTAAAAAAAAAAAAAAAAAAAAAAAAAAAAAAAAAAAGAAGCACCTCTCCAGTGTGGGCTGCTGGAGGAGATGGGGGCGGGAGAGAGCTGTCCATCATGGACATACTCCCACCTTTACCAACTTCAAGCTGCCAGCCTGAAGTCACTGAACATGGACTTGGGAAGAGAGGCACACATCCACTGTCCTGAGGCCCTAGGAGGCCTGGTCCCACACAACACTGTGGCCTGTCCCACACGACACTCTGGCCTGGCTGTCTCTTCCACTGGCTTCCCTGGGGCAGCCAGGGCAACCCTGAACTGCACCTCCTGAAATTTGTGGTCCTATGGCCCTTACACTCCACCCAGTCTCTCAATTTAGGCTGGGGCTCAAGTCCATCCATGGCCTTAACTTGTCATTTACTTGCTTTGTTGTCCTGGGCAAGTTGCTTACCCTCTCTGAGCTTGTTTCCTCGTCTGTAGAATGAGGTTTATAGCATCAACTTATGGGGTTGTCATAGAAATTAAATGAAATTATGTATTGAAGCAACTTAGCCCAGTGTGGGGCTCACGGCAAGGGTTCGATATTCACTCTCACTATTAGTGTATTTAATCCGACATGAGATGCTGCCAACTCTACGAAGCACCATGCTTTTAGGTATCACTGAGAAAGGGAAAAAATGCTGCCAATTCTAATTGTAAGGCATTGCCTATTTTGGGCTGCATCTCAATCTCAGAGATGTCAAAATGTGAAAATACGTGACTTAGAATTGATGCAGTACACTATTAGGAGACTAGAAATCGCTCATAAGTCCATCCCTCGCTTCCTCCTCGCCACCCTGCGAGGGGGTATAACCATCCTCGCCTTCTGTTTGAGGACAGAGACAGCATCTGCAACCTTAGCTTCCAATAAGGGGCCTGGCCCAGAGCAGATCTCACTAAATGTTTGTTGAATGAATTAATTAATGCCGTTCCTCATTCCAAGGACACGCTGTACTAAAGCTCGGGCACCAGGCTGTTGCTGGTCAGGGAACTCCCCTCCTTTCCCCTCCCCGCCCCTGGCCCTGCTTCAGGGGGACAGGGAGGTCTCACCTCTGCCAGAGTAATGTCAGCGCAGGCTTTCCGGGCATCCTGGGGGGAAAGCAGCCATCAGGCGAGCATAAGGGCAAGGTGGGGGTAGTGGGTGCATGGGCCTCTGAGGCGGATGGGCTTGGGCCTAAGGGTTTGGGGGGCATCTCAAATATGAGACCCAAGTTCAGAAAGTCTCTGGTCACTTCCAGGTCAGGGGTCTCTATGGTGTTGCTCAAGAGCTAATCCAGCCTCCTTCCCCCACCCCCAAGTCCACACTCCCTCGTGTCCCGGGTTCCATGTTTTCTAGGGTCCCCTGACAGGAGAGTTCTGGGGTTACAGCAATCTGCTTCTTGAGCTGCTCCGCTTCCTGCCGTAGTTGCTCCATCTCCCCCATGGCTGACTGGTTGAGGGGTAGCTCCGGCTCCTGTCAGGAACATAGGATAGGA
Organism: Mustela nigripes; assembly: GCF_022355385.1. Classification (NCBI taxonomy): domain Eukaryota; kingdom Metazoa; phylum Chordata; class Mammalia; order Carnivora; family Mustelidae; genus Mustela; species Mustela nigripes. The sequence goes on from NC_081562.1 coordinate 100,441,052, forward strand.
GTGGGTGGTCCCCACCCAGCCATGTTCCTGCCCCTTGCGCCCACTCCAGACTCAAGGCCTGGAGTCCACTACAAGAAGCAGAGAGATGCCTGGGGGGCAGGCCGCACAGCTCCCCACGAGCCCCTCCACGTCTGGAGTCCTGTACAGCCAAGCCTGGCCCTGCCCGAGCCCTCTCTGCAGCCTGCAGCCCCCAGCCCCGGCCCCAGAGCCACGCCAGCTCCCCCTTACTTGGACTCTGACTGGACCTCTCCCGGGTTTCCAGGCGCCTCTTCACTCCCTCAGCAGCGATGCCAACCCGTCACCTGCCCCAGCTCTGCTGCCAGAAGAGCTGGCCTGGCCTGGCCCCAGCTCTGGGTGGGGTGGGGGGGGGGAGCACTGACAGAGAAGGTAGGGCCGACGACAACGATGACAACAACGTCAGGCAAATGAAATCAGCTGGCAACGGCGGGGGGGGGGGCGGGGGGAGAGGGCGGGAAGGGAGGTGTGTGGCTTCTAGAGAGACTTGGGCCCAGCCTGGGGTGGGGTAAGTGTGAGCAAGAGTGGGGGGCTATAAAGAGGAGCAGCCCCTCACCAGCCCTGGGGGGAGGAAGGGTTGAAGGGGTGCTTCTCTGGCCAGTCTCCTCGTTGGCAGAGATAAGAGCATCAGGCCCCATGGGATTAGAGCAAAGCTGTGAGGATTAAAGGTTGGGGTCTGGGAGGGGTACAGAGTAGTAGAAGCAACCACAGCTCCAGCCGCCCCCCCCAGCCCCAGCCCCCACCAATGCTGATGATTGTAGCAGTCAGGTCCTGCCTAGCAACCAGTCCAGGAGCCCGAATATGAGGGTGAGAGGTGGCCCATTATCGACATCCAAGATTTTGTCTCTAAGTTCAGGGTTGTGGGGAAGGGGGTTCAGGTGAATACGGGGAGGGTGCAGGAGCTGAGATTAGATGGGACTGATCTGGATAATCCTTCTTCTCAACAAACCCTAACCAGCTGCCCCTGGGTCTGATCCTGGGGGGTTGGGGGAATGGGGAAAGGTACAGGGGATTCAGAGAGAAAGACTACACAGGGTTGGCCCTGCTTTGAGTGGACCAAGGGTGGGAAGTGGAGCGCAACCCCAACCCGGCTTCCATCTGGGTTTGGCCCACTCCTTGCCCCCATGACTCACGGAGTCCTGACAGGGTTGTGAGGCTGGAATCAGAGGATCAGGCTGCCCTACGTCTTGGCTGAGCTCAGAGAGGGAAGACAGGGCTTAGAGTCAGAGGCCCAAGGAGCAGCTGTCAGGAGTTTGGGTCCATTTGCATGTGGGGAGCAGGTGGCCGAGATTTCCCTGACAAATCACAGGCTTTGAGAGGCCCCGCCTCTGGGAGGCCCAGAGACACCTGTCTCCTCCCAGGCCAGCCACAGCCGCTCCCCTGATGCAGACACCACAGAAACCATGATACCCTTGACTGGCCCTTGATTGAGGGATCTTCAGTTCTTTATTACATGCTGGGACAGGGCCCTGGGTTTAGCCTCCCTCTCATCCTCCACATGTGAAACAGTCAGGCCCTCTCCCCTGCCACTTCTTTCTAGGAAGGGATTGTGTCCTCAGTCTGTCCTAGGTCTTTCCTCAGACTCGAGGTCCATCAACCAGGCCTGGTGTGCTTTAGGCTAATCAGTGCAGTGTCCTCTGCGTCCAGGGCTGGACAGCCCTTGTGATCCCCAAGGTAGGAGGGGTGCAGGGACAGAGAGCTCACTGTTCTGCTCCCGTCACATGGGGGCTTCTCGTGGGTCCTGGCATCAAGATGGTCCTTCACCCGTCAAGTGGCCACATCCCCGAGGAGCTGGCTCAGTCCTTCACAGTTCCTCTCGGACCCGAGGTGGTTTCCCAGCCTTGTCCTGGACCTGCGGAAGCCTGCGGCTGGGGGGTTCTGGAGAAGGGTCTCTGCTGGGCATTTCTTCCTCTTCCTCCTCCTCTTCCTCCTCCTCTGGCTCCTTCAGCAGCTCTTTGGCTTCTGTCCACTCCTGAGCGGTTGGAAGGAGAGCATGGCCCAATCCCCTGCGTCACCTTGCCCCCAGGACCCTCAGTGGGATGTCCTGGCCCCGCCCCTCATCCTTCACACACCAGGAGGGAGAGAACTTCCTGCTCCCGTTCCTCCTCACCTGCTCCCTGTGCTCAGGTGCCCACGTGTGCCACAGGGCCAGGGCGCAGCGCCGTCCCCGAGTCACAGCCCACACACCATGGGGATTCTCTCCACCGGAGCTAAAGGCCACGAGGCGTCCACAGCGAGGACGAACCTGAGCCTAAGGGGTAAGAGCAGGTTCAGTGCCACAGAGGGGGGCTCTCAGAGAACTTGGCTTTGACTCCCTAACGCCAGGAGGCGGGCCAGGGCGCAAGAGTTCAGCTCTCCTGCCCGTCACTTCCCACTCCTTAATTCAGGGACGCTCCTGCGGGGGAAATGGGAAGTTGCCTCCACTTGGGGAGCACAAACACCAGACTGAGGCTAGAGGAGTCGGAGCCAAAGGAAAGGGGCCTTCACAGAGGGCCTCCCCACCCCCTGCCCAGGCCTTGACTTTCCCTGCCCAAGCTTTGAACCTCAGGTGTGACGCAATCTGAGGGCATGGACGCGGTATCAGGCTCTGGGGATTGAGGATAAGGATCTTGGGGACATTCTTCCACCTCGGGGAGACCAGGGGTCATTGGTAGCTGGTGGCGGTTAGCAGAGAAGGAGGTGGCTGGGTAAGACAGAGCAGTAGATGACGGACAATCACTGTCCTACTCCTTCTGTCCAATTCCAGCCCCTGGTTTCTACCTGGACTAGGACCTTGGGGACATGTGCGCTTTACCCACCCTCCTTGAGGGAGTGAGGCAAACACTGAAGGCAGGGTTTGGAGGGGCCACTGACATCTCCCGGGGAGCTGTAATCCACTTCCGCCAGAACCCCCAAACCCAGACAAGTGGTGGACAGGGCCGGGGAGGCCAGGAAAGGAAAAGATTAAGGGGGACCCAGCCATTTCCCTGCATTTGCCTCTGGGAAGCTTCTGTTTTGAATTCAGAGCCCACAGCTGGGCTCTCCACCACACCCCCACGCCCCCCACCCAGCTTACTGTGACCGTGAGGGCATTGGGCTGTGTGAAGAACAGGTCCCCACCATGGAAGTCATCATTGAGGTAGAGGAGCCCACTGCAGAGGAAGAAGGGTGGCAGACAGTGAGACCCCAAATCGGGTCCACCTGCCTGACCGCCTGGGGGTCTGCCCACCTGTAGTCTCGATAGGTGTAGGCTGGGGGCTCCCGCCAGCACTCCCCAGTGTCAGGGTCCAGAACGCAATTGTCTGCATGGACCGGGTGACTGAGGTCCATGCGCTGGTCTTGCTCGCCTGGGAAGCAGAGGGGCCTGGTGAGTGCCCCAGTGCCCATCCACTGCCGCCCACACTCACCCTGCACCTGCCGGGACCACAGCTGGCCGGGTCAATCGCTGGCCGGGTCAATCGCTGGCCCTCACCCGGGCGAGGGAGTCAGAGAGCCCACCAGGGGTGGATGCAGAGGGGGTGCAGGGCCCAACCCGGGGCCGGGGCTGGGGCTGGGGAGGAACGGCTAGGCTCCCTGGTAGTTACCTTCTATGGCGCTCCGGCACACCAGGTGGGTGAAGGAAAGATGCAGGGGCTTCTCTGGGGAGAAGTAGGCCTGTGTCAAGGTCCTCACACGCTCGCTCACCTCCAGAAGGAGCTTAGCCCCCTGACTGCCCACGGCCCCAGCCTGGGCCAGCTGCAAGCCAGGAAAGGAAGGGCAGGAAAGGAGGGGGCCAGGGAAGGGCAGGCCTGCCCCAGCCCCTGCCCTACTTCCATGCTCTCCACCCACGGGTTTGGCCTCAGCGGCCAGCTCTGTCCATCACCCCAAACTGCTCCTTCCATTGGCTCTGCGACCATCACCCAGGTCCCTAGGTCTCAGAATACCTCCCCTCCCACCGCCCTTGACTCTAGGCAGGGGACTCAGGCACTCTCAGTCCACAGGAGATGCCCAGGTCTGGGAGCCCAGCCCCCTGCCTACCCTCTTCTCCAGTTCTGGGCATCAGCCCAGGGAACAGGGGTCTCCTCTCACCTGTGCAGCCTTGAGCACTGTGAGCCCTTCGAAGCGCTCATGGGGGGTGTGAGGGGAGCGGCGGCCACGATAGCCAGACCTGGCTCCAGCCTCAGCAGCGTCCTAAGGAGGAAGAGAGGCGGCCGGGGAGTCTCACTCTCTGGGTCCTAGGCCATCCCCACATCACTGTCCACAGGGCTGCAAGACCTTCCTCCAATCCTCCCACTCCCCGGAAGGGGCTAGAGGCCCCCAGGGTTCTCTGCTGGCTCTCTTCCCTGAGCTGCTGCCCCTTCCCACAGAGCAACTATTTTCAGGCCTATATTGTCACTCTCTGGTAAAGATCTGGAATTCCACTGGCCTACGGGGCTGTGCCCAGAACTCTGGAGAGCTTCCTACAGCAGGGAAGGGGCCTTTGAGAGAGTAAGGCCTGTTGGGGAAAGGGGGCAGGAAGGGCTTGATCATTCATTCCCGATGACCCAAGGTTAGAGGAGTCTTTCCAGAAACAGGGCCCCAGCAGGAAGTTTGACAGGCCAGGTTCTGGCTAGCTCAAGGTGGCTCCCCATCGGCCGAGGTGCCTCTCTCTGACACCCTTGACATACTCTTGGAGGATGTGAGAAACCTGGATGCTCAGCCCCAACTACCACCTACATGAATCCCATCACATGGGTGTCTCCTGATATTTGAATGTCCCTTTCCTGACACCTATTCTTTTGGCTGCTTTTTGTAACCACTACCCAGTTATCCTGTATATAAACCCCATCTCTGAGAGACCACCTACTCACCCAAGCCATCTAACCTTCCATTCTTGTATTTATTCATTCAATAAATTTGTACTGAGCACTTCCTATATGCCAGGCACTGTTCTAGGCACTGAGGACACAACCGTGAACACACTCTCACGCAGTTTATATTCTGAGTAAACAAATAAACAAACCAGATTTAAGGAGCCACTTGAATACGTGAGAGAAAAAAATGTTCCCGGCTTCAGAAACCACAAGTGCAAAGGTCCTGAGGCCAGAATGAATTTAGTGTGATGAACAGAAAGGAGGGCCGATCCTTGGAGTTATTCCTGACTCCAACCTTCCGTTGTCTTCCACCTAGATTTAGCCCTGAACTTCTCTATATTTGACTTTCTAAATATTTCTCATCTGTCCACCTCTCTTCACTCCCTTGAAATGAGGACCTAACCTAAAGCCATGGCACTCCAGCATCACCCAGAAGCCTCTCCTCCTTCTTTTCCCCGTGCATTCTCCACAGTGCCACTAGAGGGATCTCACGGCTTCCTCAGGATGGTGACCCCAGACCCTACTCCATCTAATGCACGTGTGTGGAAAACCTAACCCCTCCTTAAATTCTCCTATGAGCTGTCCACCACGGACCAACTCCTTGGCAGGGGACAGAAGGCCCTTCGTCGCTGCGCCTGTGCCTCCACCTCTGGCTTCTCTCCCCTATACTTTCTCTGGATAGCATATAGCCTGAGGACACAGCAAGCGCTAGTCCTGAGCACTTTTTTTTTTTTTAAGATTTTATTTATTTATTTGACAGACAGAGATCACAAGTAGGCAAAGAGGCAGGCAGAGAGAGAGAGGGAAGCAGGCTCCCTGTTGAGCAGAGAGCTCGATGTGGGGCTCAATCCCAGGACCCTGGGATCATGACCGGAGCCGAGGCAGAGGCTTAACCCACTGAGCCACTCAGGCGCCCCCGAGCACTTTTTATATTCTCCAAAAGTGTTACCCAGGACTACCTGGGTAATAAAAACCCTAAAAGAACCCACTGTAGTTAGCCCCATTTTACAGATGAAGGAACGAGGCTCAGAGACATTAAAATACGTTGCACGAGGTCACCCAGCCAATCACTGCTGGGGCTGACACATGTTCTTTACTCCCGGAGTTTTCCTCAGTGGTCAGAGGCCCCTCCATCTTCTTTCTTAGGGCCTGGCTCTCCTCCCCTTCTCTGCCTTGTTAACTCATCCTTAAACCTGAGCTCAAGGGGCACCTAGGAGACTCAGGCAGTAAAGCATCTGCCTTCAGCTCAGGTCATGATCCTGGAGTCGCCGGAATCAAGTCCTGGGATCAAGTCTTGTGGCTAGCTCCCTGGTGGCCAGGTCCCCGCTAAACAGGGAGTCTGCTTCTTCCTCTGCCCCTCCCCACCTGCATGCGTGCATGTGTGCACTCGTGTGCATAAGTGTACACCCCCTCTCTTGCAAACAAATACATAAAATCTTTTTTAAAAAAAAGACAGTTTGAATGCGCCCCTCAAATGCCCCCCCCCAAGAAAGCCTTCTGTGACTTGGCATTTCAGCACTTATATTTGGCTGGGTACATACTGCTTTTTTTTTTTTTTTTTTAAAGATTTTATTTGACAGAGATAGAGATCACAAGGAGGAAGTGAGGAGGGGGAGGGGGGGGGGGGGCGTGGCAGAGCAGGCTCCCTGCCGAGCAGAGAGCCCAACACAGGGCTGGATCCCAGGACTCTGAGATCATGACCTCAGCCAAAGGCAGAGGCTTAACTCACTGAGCCACCCAGGCGCCCCAAAGGTACATTCTTCTTGTAGCCACCCTCCCCACCCCCGCACCCCCGTCTACCAATATGTCTCACTGTCTGATGCCTCCTCTATCCAGGGAGCTCCTGAACGCATGTCTGAGATTACCTACCTCCCCGCTGGAACCCAGCAGTTCTGAGTACACAGCAGATACTCAGTAAGTGTGTGTAGAAGGCAGGCTAACCTAGAATGAAGATGGAAGCTTCCCGAAATGGCGGACTCAGCCTGGTCGATATGGATCATTCCACTCAAACTCGCAGGGGATTCAACGGGTGGGGAGAGTAACCCGTATGCCCCCTCAGCCGCTGGCCAAGCCTTAATTAAACTCTTGGCCAACTAACCAAGGAATCCTCACCTGCACACTCACTCTATTTTATGCCCTTATGTTTTGTTTTGTTTTGTACTTTCTAAGAATTTCTCGCAAGATCCTTCTGTAAAGAGTGTCCATCCACCCTATGCCAGCTAAGTTGAAAGGAAAAGAACGTGTTCCACCGTGGTGGGGGGGGGGGGGGGCGGGCAAGCGCCAAAGCTGCTGGAGAACCAGAGAGGGCAGGAGGGGGATGCTGTGCCAGAGGTCCCTAAACAGCCGAGGGTGCCACCTACTCACAGGTCTTCTTACCTTGGCCAGCTGCAGCAACACCCCGCACTCGGTGGGCGTGAGCAGCCCGTCCAACACCACCCGCTCTGACCCATTCAGCTGTCTTGCATCCTGGGTCAGGGTGACTCCCTCCAGGAGGAGCACATCTGCAGGAGAAGGGACAGGGCAGAGGGGGGTTGAGCGCCCCCTGAGGGCAGACCCATCGGGCCAGACCCTTGAGGCTCCTGCTTCCTGCTCTCCCAGGGACCTACCCTTCCAGTGAGTCAAGGGCTTCGGCTGTGGCGGCTCATGGTCCCAAGGCCTCTTCTCTTGATCCTCTCTCAGGGGGGAGAGATGTGCTCAGTGCATGCCCGGCCTTGCAGACCCATCTTCCCCAGACCTCCCAGGACCCCTCCCTCGCCTTCAGCTCAGGCCAGTCCCCTCCTACCAAAGGGCATCTCCTACCTGAGCTTTTCTCTAAGTGCCTCGGGGATGACAGCTGCTGGAGTCCAGGGATCCTGGGAGAGCCAGGAAAAGTGCCATCACCCACCAAGTCCAGCCCAAATTCCTGACATTATTCGACTCCAAACTACCACACTGAGGTCCTCCAGCTTCCAGGAGGAAGGCAGAGGTGGGAAAAGCTCTGGCCTCATTGTCCGGAGCCCCGGGAGCTGGGCCAAATTCCACCAACATCTGCTCGTGTGGCACCACTGATCAGGTGGTTTTCTAACAGCTTCTTCCATGGAAGCGGAATGCGTGGAGATTTTTCATGTAAGGTTCACAACATTACGTATTAATGTGCCTATTTTGCAGTGGAAGAGACTCAAAGACACAGAGAGGTAAAGTAACACGCCCAATAACACACAGCTAGCAAGTGACAAAACTGGGATTCAGACTAGCTTTCGAGGGGTACCGGGGTCTCTGTTGGTAAAGCATGTGACTCTTGATCCTAGGGTCCTGGGTTCCAGCCCCATGTTGGGTGTGGGACCTACCTAACATACACACATAGATATATACTAAACTAGCTTTAGAGTCCACACTTGGAGCCAGCGGTTCTCAACCAGGGAGAATTTGTCCCCCAGGGTTAGGCAATGTCTGGAAACATTTTTGATTGCCACGACTCAGAGATTACTTTTGATATCTACCGGGCAGAGGCCAGGGAAGCTGCTGAACGTCCCACAAACCCCAGGCAAAGGATGATCCCCTACAAAGAATGATCAGGTCAAAATGTCAATGGTGCCAAGAAGATGGGGAAAATGCTTTATGTTATTGTCCTAGCAGAGAACAAACCCTCTGCCCTTCAGTTTCCTCATAACAACAACAACAGTAAACAAAGCAGCAGGAACAGAGTCTTCCCTACTATGTAGCAAATGATATGGCTTCAATAGTTCTATGAGAAAGGTCTGATGAGCCCATTTTACAGGCAAGGAAATTGAGGCGGAGGCAAGTGAAGGTCCAGAGCTTATTTATGGCAGAAAAGAGACCAACACTTAGGCCTGCATGACCCCAAAGCCACCCTCTACTACGGGCACCCGCCTCTGTCCCTGAGACACTGCAGACTCCTCTCCAAGTGTCCCAGGGGTGTGGGGACTGGGAAGCCTTGTTGCAAACCGCAGTGACATAAACGTAGGGCATCACTGTTCCCTTCCTCCTGGGGGAGCACCAAGTGGCAGGATGGGACAAGGGGAGATACTCACAGGATCCTGGAAGCTGGCCCCCAGGTGCTCCATGGCATAGTACAGCTGTCTCTTCTCCCCCAGGGATCGTAGGATGAAGCGCTGGATGTCCTGAGGTGGGGTGGGCATCAGGGGGAAAGGGGTAAGGAGAGGAGTGGGGAGAAGTCGAGTGGGGCAGGGAAATTAAGGCATGGCAGGCCCAGGTTCTAGGGGTCAGCCTGCACGCTCCTAAACCCTTCCCTGTGCCTTCCTGTTCAACAGTTTCAGGGTATCTGTGCTCAATGTGTGTGTGTGGGGGGGGGGGTTTGGGGGAGGGAGTGCCTGTGGCACAGGAAGGCACATGAGGGAGGGCAAGTAGGGGTGAGGTGAGGGCAAGAGGGGAAGGGCTGGCACTTGGACTCAGAAAGTCAAGTCTGCAATGGGGAGCAGGGAGGGGAGACAAGACAGATGCTAGGCTTGGGGTTGCCTGTGGTGCCTAGCTGTGGGGACAGAGTCAAGGCTACTTCTCAGTTCTATTTGATTTAGGGTTACCTCATAGGGTGAGCATGGGGCAGAGGGTTACCTCTCGTGGACCGAGGCCAGGTCTCGGCTCTCCCAGCTGGGCCTGGTACTCATTCAGAGCCTTCTTGGCAGGCTCGTCCTCCGGGTAGAAGAGCAGAACACTCAGGACATTTTCCACAGCCTGGGACAGATTCCCCACTGGAGACAGAGCAGTAGGGCGGGGTGGGGCACAGAGTGAGAATGGCAGCGGTCCCCGGGCAGAGGCAGGGAAAACAGGTGGACAGAGGCAGAGCCAGAAAAGTGGTCTCCTGACGCCAAACAACTCCAAAACTCCCCTCCCACCTGGCCAACGCAGTCAGCCATCGCTTCTTTCCAAAGCTCACTCAAACATACCTGGGCAGGATAGGCAGAGTTCAAAGGGAAGGAAGAGAGAAGGGAATTAAAGAAGATGAGAAGCAGCAAGGGCAGAAGGACCTTTCCATAACGGTGCCAAAGGAGAGCCAGGGAGAGTCCTCCTGACCAGCTACAGATTGAGAGACAGATGGGAGGGATGAAGAGAATGAGGCTCAGGATATGGACAGAGAGACAAACCTTCACTTCCCCTGTTTCCAACCCCAGTCACCCCCAGGGCTCACCCTTCCCCAACTGACCCTGAGCATGGGCCTCGTGCAGCCGCCTCAGCTGGCTGGGAAGGAAGTCAGGGACAGGGAAGCTGCGTCCAGGACGTGTGGCCATGTCTCCCACACAGCGCTGGCGGCACTGCAGGACCCGAACCCAGTGGCCTGCAGACAACACACGTGAACCATTTGGCTTGCAACACTCTTTTCCGTGGGGCTGTGAATCCCCAGCTCCTTACCGGCAATGGTCTCATAGAGGCCCCCCTGGCTCCCAGCTCCTTCCTCCTCTTCTTCCTCCCTCTGCTGCTCCTCGGGCCCCTCACAGCCAGCCCGGCAGCTCTCCATCTGGGCCAGGCTCTCCTGCAGGGCCTCCTCCAGCCTGGGCAGTGCCAGTCCTGCCTCCTGGCGCCCCAGTAGCTCCAGGCCATCGTCATAGGCTGCCTGTGGGGGAGGGGAGTGGACAGTCACCCGAGCTCCTGGAGGCAGGGTGCCAAGCAAGACTGGGAAGCAGAAAGAAGGGGAGGGGTATTGGTCACATCTGGGGCATGGACTCCAGGTCCCACTTCACCTTGGAGAATATAGGGCCTCAGGATCAGAATGGACATACAAAGGACTTTAGGGATCCTTGGGAAGGCCTAGAGAGGGACTCTCCAGGCAGGGTTACCAAGGACAGTACTCAGGTCTCCTGATGCCTGGGCCACACAGGTCCCAGTCCAGTGAGCCCTGTCTACCTGGCCAAAGGTGTCTCACCCAGTGTGGTGGTGTCTCCAGGTCCCGGAAGCTTTGTGGCCGCACCCGGGACATGCGTCTGTACTTAGCCATGTCCTCCCGCATCTGCAAGTGTGTTGGGTTTGCTACAAAGAAGGTGTGCGCTGCAGCCGCTGCCAGGTCCAGCTTCTTCAGCTGAGAAGCAGGGAGGATGAGGGTCAGTGCCCTCCTGCAGGGGTGTCAGACCTCTGCCCACTCACTGCCGCCCCCCCCCAACCACACCTGGAACTGCCCCAGAACCTTATGGAAGACTTGTCAGTCAGAACTGATTACTTCCCAACCTCCAGAGCCCCCAGAAACCAGTACACTGGGGAAGCTCAGGAAAGAAGGGTTTGAAGACTTTGGAGTGGGTGCCATACCGCAGAGGCAACTCAGGGTCTCCCTTTGGTAGACAAGGCGGCGACTGATGGCTAAAGTGATGTGGGGAAGTTGGGGGAGACCCGAGCGACCGGCAAAACCCGCAGGTCTCTAGGACCCTGGGCTGAGGTGTGTGTGACCAGCCCCCCCAACCCCAGCCACGTAGGCAAGAGCTACCCAACTGGTAGCTGCGCAGTGTCCACTGCCCGCCCCGCACATGCTCGGCGTCAGGGCGGAGGAGCCGTGCCCCTGCCCCGCAAAGCCTCACACTCAATTCCTCTCTCCCCGTGCTTCCTGTGCCGCTGCGGGGTTCCTCCATCCCCTCCTCTTCCCTCCTAGGAAGAGGCGGCTATCATTCCACGTAGATCTCAGGAAGACCTAACGTTTCAGGCCCCTTCCCTCCATCTCCAATCTGGTCCCCACCCCCTCAGGATTCCATCCAGCCCCGCTCCAACTCTGCTCCCACTCTCCCTTAAGCTGTCCCTCGGCGACCTCAGTGGGTACTTGACGCCGTTTGGATGGGACAGACTCACAAGGAGAGTGTCCGCTGACCGCCCCCCCCCCCCAGCCCCACCCCGAGGCCCGGGCGCCGGCATTCCGCCCCCTCCCGGCAAGCTCCAAGCTCCCCGCAGCACGGGTCAGGGCAGGACCCCCGAAAGGGGCCCGGGCGGCTCCCGCACCTGGTAGTAGGCCCTCTGCAGGTAGTTGTAGGGCTCCCGGCGGCGGAAGGCGTCCCGCAGTGCGCTCCCCACGCGGAGCCGCGCGGTGCCCCCGGGGCCCAGCCTCTGCGCCCCGCACTGGGTCAGGCACTCGGCCCGGCGGAGCGCCGCGCGGAGCAGCAGCCGCTCCCAGGCCCCCTGCGCAGAGCCGGGCCCAGAGTCAGGCCCCGGGGCGTCAAGCAACACGGCGGGGAGAGCGGCCCCCGGCTCGGCCGCACAGCGCGCCCCGCAGTCCTGCCGCGCGCGGCCCAGCGCCGCCTGGCTCCGCAGCGCCTCCCGCAGCAACGCCACCGCCGGCGCCCAAGCCCCGGCCGCGTAGGCGCGTAGCCCGTCCGCGTACAACAAGTCGGGGGCCTGGGGGGGCGCCCCCGGGGACAGCGGGACCAGGCCTGGGGGCTCGGGGGAGCCCGGCGGGGGCAGCAGCAGCAGTAGCAGCAGCAACCGGAGGAGCCGGAGCATGGTGCCAGGGGCGCCGGCCGGCTGCCTAAGCGGAATGCGGGAGCCGAGAGGGAGAGAGAGGGAAGGGGGGAGGAAGAGGGAGGGGAAAGGAAGGAGAGATGGAGAGGAGGGAGGAGAGGAAGAGAGAAGGAATGAGCGGGGCCACGGAGAGCTGATGCGGCCCAGACTCAGCCCTGGCAGAGGCCAGTGTGAGAGCCAGAGAAGTCGGGAAGCCTGGCAGAAAGTGGAGAAAGCAGTGTTTAAGAGGAGGGACAGTGTGGGACGAGGAACAGGCCCTGAAGAACAGATGGCAAACGGCTGGGACTGGAGCGGGACTTGTGCTTTGGAAAACATCCTGGGAAGCCTCTTAGGACCCTTGACTCCAACCCCTGGGCCCATGGGGTCAGAGTAACCCTGCAGCTGTGTTCCTCTCCGCTCTGTGCCTGCCCTACCTCCACTCTTGGGTCCAGGACAAGGAGAGTGGATACCTCCCCCACACCCTCTTTTTTGGAAAAAGAGCCTTAGAATGCAGCATGAGATGCAGGCCTGTGACACCAACTCAGGCAAATCCTTTCCTGCCCAGAAAGTGAGGCCTAGGTGGATCTGGGGGAAGGAGGGGAGTTGGGGCATGGCACCTGGAATCCCACTCTGAAGCTACTTCACAAATCTGGACAGAGATCCTTCACACCCCAAAGCAGCAAACTCGAGTGTCTCCCCATGCCCACGTCCATGCCCAGCACAAGATGCTCTTATAAGCCTGTCCCTCTGCATGTCTTCATGTTTGAATTTGTCTTTGTCCGGGCATCTTTTGGTGCCTCTAATCACTGCCCCTACTCTATTTGGTCTTCTATGAGCCATTCCACCCCCAAGCCTCCCATCATACCCTCTACCACCCTAGCACACAGGACACCGAGGTTTCCATGGTAACACTTCAGGCTTTAATACATTTTGCTAAGAATGATGGAAGGTGAGTAGGACATCTGGTCACTGAGATGGGAGACAGCATCGGGCTCCAGGCCCCAGATCCAATGCCCATCTCCATGGAGTCTGGAGGTGTTACTCACCCAGGGCCTGTCCTCTGAGTCCTGCAGGCCCACTTGGGCTCAGAGGGTCAGCTGGGGGAAAATGGGATTACCTGGGCCCCAGGATCCTCCCCAAGGTCTTGCACTCCCCTCACCTCCTGTCAGGGAGCAGCGTCTCCCTGCACTCAACCCCAAAGGAAGTCCAACGGCTCTATTGTCAGGGGACCCAAGGGAGAGCCTGCGGGGTGAGAGGCCCAGGGGCCTGGGCCGGCGAGGAGAGGGCCCTGGCGAAGCAGTCGGAGAAGGCAGAGGTGTCTCATCAATGAAGGTGGTGATCTCTTCCCGGAAGAAGCCAGGACCCCGTGGGGGTCCCCCACCTGACCCCAACATCCCACCCTCCAGGAATTGGCGAAGGCTGGCCAGCCCCCCACCTTCAGCTTCTTCCTCATCCTCCTCATCCTCCAGCCTTTGTCTTCGCCCCAGGTACTCAGGAGGGCCCCCCAGGGCTCGGCTCTGAACCGGAAGGACCCGGATGTCATCAGAGGATGACCACTTATGCAGGATGGAGCCTGGTGCCCGAGGAGTAGAGAAGATGTTGGTCTCATCGTGGGACAGACGGCGGGACAGAGGGACCTGGGGAGAGGAGCAGGTAGACTCAGGGGTGCTATAGGGACAAAGGGGGGTAGAGGCAGGAACCAAAGCGGGGACTTGGCAAGATGCCTCTACCCCCTTAAAATTTTGCAAAACATTCTCTGATGGGCAAACCTGGTTCTGAGGGGTCAGAAGGGGAGCGTCTCTTGCCACACCTTTCTTTCACCTACCCCTTAGGGGCCCTGCAGGTCAGGGCTAGGGAGTGGGGAGTCGGGATCGTCAGCAGAGACTGGAGACAAGTAGTAAGGGGGTACCCAGAGAAGGAGGTACACTCCCTAGCCCCATACCTGTAAGTAGTGGACCCTCTCAAGAGGGGGAAAGAGCATGTGCCTTCCAGGCAGCAGCTTCACCTGGGAAGGGTCCCTGCCCCCTGGTCCTGTGGCACCATTAGCATCAAAGCGCACTTTGCACACTCGGCCGTCTGCATAGTCATCACAGCCTCCATCTAGGAGAGAAGAGGGGCAGGGTGGTTACAGACAGGGAATGCCCACGCCCCTCCCGGCCCCCTTTAAAACCTCCTGCCCCCTTTATAAGCTTCCGGGAGAATCCTGTTCCCACTAGTCTATAATCTCTAAGAGGAAAAGCAAGAGTGTCTAAGGTCTGCTGCATTCACTGCTAAGTCCCTAGTGCTTCATACATATAGACAGATTCACTGAAACAGTTACAACCCCGCCCCCAAGAACTGTCCCTATAGCTGGGGGGGGGGGGGGTCTCTCTCAGGGAGCTTAGCCTCCCCTCTGTACCACAGCCTTCCTTTAGGGTTGTCTTAGGACTCTGGACTGTTTCTCAGGCACTCGGCCTGGAGTGCGGAGGCAGAGCTGGGTAGTGTGGGCTTCCGGAGGGAAGCCGCCGCCGGGTGCAGGGAGCCCTCGGTGCAGGAGGAAGCCGTGGGTGCACATCGGGGTGCGTGATTAGAGAAAGGGGGAGACTGGAGTCAGCCCAGGGGCGGCGCAGGTTCCGTCCAGCAGGGGGCACTCCAGGGGAGCCCGTCCCCGCGCAGGGAAGGGCCAGTAGAAAAGGGCAGGAAAGGGAGCGGAAGCCGGGGAAAGCCAAAGCCCAGGCCTTCCTCTGACCGTCATCGCCATCCTCTTCGGACATGATGGCCACGCACTGCTCCCACACCGTGCGCACGTCAGCGCGGTAGCGCTCGCAGGACCAGATGAAGGAGGGCAGCAGCAGCGTCTGTGCCATGGAACACCACAGCACCGCCAGCACCATCCAGGGCGGAGCCGAGTCCGACTTAAGGGAGAAGAAGCTCACCACCTAGCGGGAGGATGGGGAATGGAGCGGGGTCACCACCGGGCGCACAGAGGTCCCACTTGACCCCAGATCCAGTATTCTAGTGCAGTGGGTGGACAGACGGGAAAGGATCGCCCACTTCTCAGAGGATCATGACAGAGGCAAAGTCGGAGGTGGAGATGGGATGAACAGAGGGGAAGGGACTGATTCAGAGGAAGGTCAGGGGTCAGGGACTGGAGATAAAGCCCTGAGGTCCAGAGGGATGGAAGCAGACGTGATACAGAAAACTTGAACACAGACAGAAATTCAGGAACCGGGACTAGACAGGGATGCAAAAAGCTGGGGTGGTGGCGCGAGCTCTCTGGGTTTTCCACTGGAGTGCTCAGAGACCCTGTGGTGTGTCCCCTAGAGCGTTAGGGAATGGGGACGGGAGCTGGGCTGCTGGATGGTAAGTCCGGGGGCTGAAGTGTGGAGCCATAAGGGAGATGGAGGATGGGTGGTGGTGTGAGCACTAGAAACCGGAAAACAGAAGACGAGGCTGGGGGTAACAGGAAGGAGGAGATGGGTGATAGAGGTGGGGAGGGGGCTTACAGATGTAGTGGGGGTGGGCAGAAGAGAAGAAGGCGAATAGCTAAGCTGTTGTATGTCTGATGGGCTGGGAGGTCAGGTGAATGTGCTGGGGCCTGGATATCGGGGAGAACCGGTGGGGGACCCCAATCTCACCAGGATGGGCACCCCTGTGAGCGAGTCATAGAGAAAGACGATGGCGCTGACCAAGTTGGTGACCTGCAGGGATGTCTTGGCTGACTCGGAGCCATCCAGCGAGGACCGCCGCTTCCCTCGGGCATCCTCCACCACGATGGCTGGCACCTCGAAGGCCGGCCGGGTCCCCAACCCCCCGGCCCCACCCCCCTTGGCCCCCCCCCCCGCCCCTGCTCTCCGGGCCAGCCGCGCCCTTCGGGGCCGGGCCCACAACGTCTGGTAGAAGGTGATGGCCACACAGACCAGCCCCATGACAATGCCCCCAAGGAGCAAGAGGCTGAAGCAGACGCCAAAACCCAGGCCGATCTTGGAGACTATGAACTGGCAGCCGCGGGCGTAGTAGCGCTCGCCGTTGTTGTGCCAGCCGATGGAGGGCAGTGTAGAGAGGATGAAGCTGACCATCCAGATGCCCATGACCGCGTGCAGTGCCTGCTTCTTGGCGTTGCTGAGGCGGTAGTTGACGGGCCAGCGCACCATCCACATGCGGTGGTAGGAGAGTGAGGCGACTGTGAAGCAGGTGGCCAGGGCCAGGGTGTAGTAGGTGGACACGAACACCTTGCAAATGCTCTCATTCCAGTCGTAGTCGGAGGAGGCCTGGCGCCGCAGCTGTACCACGGCGAAGGTGGTAAGGGGCACGGCCGCCATGAGTATGTGCGTGCCCGCCAGGAAGCAGAGCAGTAACTCCAGTGGCTTGTGCTTCTGCTGCTTGGCCGAGATGCTAAGAATGATCCAGGCATTGGCCAGCAGCGCCAGGAGCCCGCAGGCCAGCCAGGACAAGGCGTTTGAGCGCAGGGAGGCCTCCTCTGCCCCTGCCCCTCCCCGAGCCATCCTATCCTCCGGCCCCCCCACCCCCCTTTGGACTCCTGGGGGTGGGGGCTGGGTCTCACCCAGGAGCCCCACTCACACGCACGCCCATGATGCGTACAATCCCTGCCCCTTGGTGAAGCAGACCGTCCCTGGGCCTACCCGGCTGCTCAGCATTGCATGACTGACCCAGCTAAGGGGCAGTGTGGAGGGCAGGGTGGGGAGGAGACCGAGGGTCAGCAGAGGTGGTCCTCAGCCTCCATAGTGGGTGGGAACCTTCCTGAAGTACCCCTCCCGTTGATGGGGAGGCAAGCTGATTACTTTCCCAGCTATGAGGTTGACTGAGCGGCTCTGGTCCCCATGCCAGGACTTCTGGGTCTCTTCGTCCTCTGGTTCTTGACTAGTCAGGGATCTTCCAGGTACCCCAAGGGGTGTGGGGGGTGAGGCTCAGCCACCCGGACAAACTACAAGGGAGAAAGGACAGGTGGGAGGGGAAGACCAAAGGCAGGGCCTAGGCTGGCCTCGGACAGATGTCTTGTGCCCCCCTTCTCTGGAAACTTATAGAAAGTTATAGAAATAACTGATTACTAGGGGTCATAGGGTCATTCAGAACATTCTCCTGCCTTAAGTCGGATGGCCAGTCACACAGCCCACACAGTTCAAGAGCCCTGCTTTCCAGACCAGCAGGAAAGAAGGTATTCTAACCTCCTGTCTCCTATCCCTTTCCGCCCTTTTTCCTCCCTCTGGCATTCCCAGGTCCCTTCTTATATCCCCTGCTCAGTACTATTCAATCCCTATCTTCATGTCCCTGACTCTCTCTTCAGACCTACTGCTGGCAGGTGCATGACTTGTTTCTTTTTTGAGGTTCCTGGTAAACTGGGATATGTATGCTATCCCAGCTCTTCCCCAGCGTTCCAGCTCCTGGGCCCAGGGGTCTTGGTGCCCAGCTCCATGTCCCCAAGCCTGTGTGATCCTCCTCTAGCTCATGGGGGATCTGGGAAGATGGGAGAAAGGAGGCTGGGACCAAGGGGAGGGGGGGCTAGGGAACCCGAAGGCGGGGAAACCGCTGACATCAGAAGCATCCAGAAATGGAAAGATGGGGAACTAGGGGGAAAGAGGAGAGTTTGAGCAGAAGAGAAAGAAAGAGGGGGCAAAGTGATAGTATCTGAAAATAGAAGGAAAGCCCCAGAGACCCCGGGAGAGGAGGGTTGGGAAGGAAGAGGGGCTCTGTGAAAGGAGGGAGCAGGAAACAGGGAGACTGAGAAGAAAAGCCCAGTGTTCAATAAGGTGCTGACTCCCATTCTTTCCTCCCCTGCCCCAGCCTCAGTTTCCCTCTGATAGGAAGGAAGATAGTCCTGAATTTTGAGAAGCTGAGCTTCAGTGATTCCTGGGGAGGGGGCTAAGAGGAAATCAGGTGAAATCCTGAACAGAGTGGAGGCAAGAAGGATGAGCTAATGACTTTGGGGGGGAAACAAGGGTAAAAATGGGGCACAGCAGTAAGAGGGTCTACTTCCTGTGGAAGACCTCAGACCCTTGCCCTTCCTGAGAAGTCCTAGTCCACCCCCCACCTTTGTTCCATCCGGAGCCCAGTACACCCTAGTTGCCATGGTAATGGCCAGCCAGAGGGAGGTGGAAGGAATTGGTCAGAAGCGCCCCCCCACTACTCTCCCCTACAGCCTCGCACCCCTTTCCACCTACCCCCCACCCAGGTCCAGCGGGTGGGCTGTGGAAGAAAGAGACGGGGAGTCAGAGAGGAGGGAGGCAGGAAGGATGTGAAGGACAGAGAGGAGGTGAAGGACAGAGAAAGATCAGAGGAAGGTGGGAGGAGGATCTGGGGGACTCCACAGCGGACAGGGGTCCCTCGCCCTTCGGGGTGAAGGGGTAAGGTCAGGCGGCTCCTCCCTCCCGCCACCCACCGTGTACTCCCGGGCAGAGACAGCAGGTGGCTGGGGAGGAGGGGCCGGCCGGAGGGGAGAGGAGGCGGGTGGGGAGGAGGGGGCTGCGGGGATGGGGGCCGCGGGGATGGGGGCTGCGGGGCGACAGGGCCGGGGTCGTCTTACCTCTGGCTGAGTCCGGCACTGCCATGGAGACCGCACTCCCGACGCGGCTCGCCCGGGCTCCCGCCGCCTGCCGGCTCCAGCTCGCCCGCCCTCCTCCTCCCCTCCCTCCTTCCCTCCGGGCCTCCCTGCCCCCCCCCACCCTCGGTCCCAGCCTCCCGGGCTCGGTCCGCCGCTCACTCAGCCTCTACCCCCCACCCCAGGTCTTTCGGAGCACCCCCCCTCTCCCGGAGACACGCCGCCCGTGAGCCCCGGGTCAGGGGGCCGGCAGGGAGCTGCTCGGGGGGCGCGGGGGCGAGTGCGGGGCGGGGAACTGGACGGCGGCGACTTGGAGGGGGAGGGGCAGGGAAGGCGCCGGCAGGGAGGGGGCGAGGACGCTGGCGGGGAACCGGCTTCATTGGTGAGACGGTTCGTGTCCTGCCCCCACCCCACCCCGCTTTTCGACACGAACACCAGCTCAGAGAGGCAGCTGGTGGTGCTCGGGGAGGAGGAAGCGTGTGTGTCAGTGTGTATCCGTGAAGGCTGCGCCCGCCTGGAGTGTAGCGCGGAGGGGCAAGTGCTAGAGGGTTTGCTGCTGGGGCGGGGGCGCGACACTGGTCTCAAAGAATGCACCCCCCCCCCTACACACAGAGACCGCTTCTTCCTCCTGGAACACAAACTCTCACTTCTCTTGGGGATGCACACAATTGGCAGACACACATTACAGTTTCTCTTGGTCCTTTTTCTCCAGCACACACATATGTGTGTAGAGCACACGCAACCCTGCGGCGTCTCCCCCAAAGTCTGGGCCTCCTGCACACACAGGACCCTGTGGGGTGGGCAGTGGGGTAATCGGGCTCCAAAGAACCCCTCCCCCACCAAGGGAAACTTCACCTCCTTCCTCTGGCAAGCTTGGCAACTTCTCCTCTGGGCCTGATCCCAAAGATCAGAAGATCCTGGTCCCCAGAGAAGAGTCTGTCTGTCTGCCTGTCTCTCTCACATACACACGAACACACAGAAAAGAGCATTTTCTTTATAGTAAGTTTATTGTATTTTTCTGTGGCAGGGGCTGGAGTGGGCAGGAATACCAAGCAAGCAATGGGGAGGGAGGGAGCCCTCCTGGAAGGGGCAAGCTGGAAAGAGAAGATTAGGGTCAGGACTGAGACAGGTGGTGAGAAAGGGAAGGAAGGAGAGGCAGAGGAGGCTGGGGATCCTGAGAGAAATGGACCAAAAAGAGGAAGAAGAAGCCTCTTGTAACCCCAATTTTCCTGTATCCTGGATGGTTTGGAGGAGGGATGAAGGAAAGTACAGGGCAGGGGGATGGAAGCCCGGCTCTGTCACCCTTTACAGGAGTCCCTCAGAGGGTTCCCTCTCCAGCCAACTCCCTGCCCCCTCCCCCTGGCAAAGCTCACCTTCCAGAAGGTTCTGCAACAGGGTGAATGGTAGGTCACTGGGCACTCTCTCTCCCACGGGGCCTGTGGCTCCCAGCCTGTGCTCTGATTAGGAGAACTGACAGCTTTGTCCTCTGGTAACAGGATTCTGCCACCGGCAGGTGAATAGAGGAGGGATTTCAGACAGGGGGGCTCCTCTTCCATGTTTCTGAACTCTCTGAGGCAAGCCCTTTCTGAGGTGGCGTGCTTTTACGAATCCAGAGCTTGGTCCTCACCAGAGCTTGGTCCTCGGCATCAGCGACTAATCAGCTGCAGACATCTGTGTGGTACTTGTCTCTGTGTTCAAGGCATAGCCCTGGAACTAAGGGTTAGGAGACCTGGGCTCATCCTTTGGCACTGACTAGTTGTGTAACCTTGGGTGATCATCTGACCTCTCTGAGTTCCATTTCTGGTCTATAAATTGGAGATGCTAATCTTGGTCCCAACACTCCTAGCTCTACACTATCTTCTTCTTCTTCTTTTTTTTTTTTTAAAGATTTTATTTATTTATTTGACAGGCAGAGATCACAAGTAGGCAGAGAGGCAGGCAGAGAGAGGAAGCAGGCTCCCTGATGAGCAGAGAGCCCGATGCGGGGCTCAATCCCAGGACCCTAGGATCATGACCTGAGCTGAAGGCAGAGGCTTTAACCCACTGAGCCACCCAGGTGCCCCTCTACACTATCTTCTTAAGGTTTAAACAGACAAAGAATGTGAAACGGGCTCATAAACTGACACATACGGCTTGGGGCATAAGGAATTGTGTCTGTGCACAAGTGTGCACTCTGTACACACGTGTGGGTCCAGGGGTGCCTGTTGGTGCACAGGTCACGATGTGAGTCTGTGTCCTGCCAACATGGATTGAGAAGCAGACCAAATGGAGCAGTGGAAGCTGGCAGTCAGGAGCCTTTGGATCTAGATCTACCCTCCTCCGGCTGTGTGATCTAAGGCTAGGGTCTGCCCCCTCTGGTCCCAAAGTCCAGACCAGTAAAATCACAGCCCTGCGCTTCATGCTTCAGACACCCAGCCTTACCCTCCAAGCCAGGCAGGGCTGGTCCCACGTGATTCCCCGGGGACCAGTGGGCCATGAGGGAAAGAGCTGGGAAGAAATCATCGATAGGGCTAGGCTTGATGTGCAGGAAACCAGGAGAAATGATATAAGCCTCAGCAGGTGGACTAATGCCAAGGAGAGCGGGAGAGGGCCGGAAGTGCCAGGGTCTGCTACATTCATCTGCTCTGCGCAAGCCCAGGAGCCGGGCAGGAAAGGCAAGGGAAGGCAGCTGGGGAGGCTACGAGCCGGAAACTCCGTTGGCCCTGCGCCTCAGATGAGATTGCATGCCTTCTGGAGCCGGCTGGAGGAACAAAGCAGAGCAAGTTTATTCTTCTCCAGACTCCTTTGTATCCTCGAAGCCCCTCATCTCCCAGCCGCACTCTCCCTTCTTGTGCAGTGGCAGCCAATGGGCCCCAGCTACAGGCTGGTCTCCAGAAAGATCCCCAGCCTGCTGCCCCCCCCCCTCTGCCATCCCCCCCCTCCCCGCCTCCCCCCCCCCCCCCCCCCCCGCCCCCCCCCCCTTTTCCCCCCCCCCCGCCCCCCCCCCCCACACCCAGTCCTTACTGGGGGCATTGGCAGGTTTTCTTCTCACTGAGGAGTCTCTTGATCTGAGACATCCGTGCTGCCTGCCGCTGTCCGGGAAGAAAGGAGCGTCGTGAGGGTCCCAGGCCTCCAGAAGGGAGGCGCCCCTTGGAGGTGGGAGCGGGGAGAGCTGGGAGAAGAGAAGCAGGTACTCTGGCTGAGGCCATCTGTCCCAGAATTAACTCTTTGCTCTCTCCAGTCTCTCCCTTGGCATGGGATCTGGAACAGGGCCCAGTCTGCCATGAGGGAACCGGCTGGACAGGCTGAGAGGACAGGGCGGGAGTGGCTCACATGTTCAGGATACTGTTGTTGTCGCTGTTGTCTACAAGCCCCAGGTGCTCGGATGCCCTATGAGGAGTGCAAGGGGGGTCTGGGGTGGCTCACTCACCCTGCGGTGCCAGCACTTAATACAGCAGAAGATGCAGAGCCCAAGGAGAAGCAGAAGACCTAAGATCCCGCCCAGCACAATGGCCAAGAGCTTTGGCCAGGCCTTGGTGAACACTGGGGACAAAACTGGAGGCGAGAGGGAGAAAGAGAGAGATGTTTCAGCCCACTGCCCTCCATCAGGGCGCCAGCCATTCTGGAGGGCCCCAGGAATGCCTCACTGCCCAGCTCCACTTGGGGCTCAGCCTTGGGCCGGGAGAGCAGGGCAGGGTCCACAGGGCTCTCACAGGCTGCCAGGGCTGAAGGGGAAGGACTGGGGCAGGGGTTTTAAGGTTTAGAGACTCCAGGGCCCTCTGGGGAACTGGAAGCAGCGGTTTCAGGCTGTGCATGGGGCATGCGTGTGTGCATGTGTGAGTATGTGCGTGTGTCTGGGTTTGGAAAAAAGCCAGCAGAGGCGGAGGCTCTTGGTCAGAGGGGCCCCATTCCTGGGCT
The DNA here is from genome assembly GCF_022355385.1 of Mustela nigripes. NCBI lineage: Eukaryota > Metazoa > Chordata > Mammalia > Carnivora > Mustelidae > Mustela > Mustela nigripes. The sequence goes on from NC_081562.1 coordinate 100,463,738, forward strand.
GTACATCTCAAGAAGGCAGGTACTTGCGGGGTTAGGAACCACACCTCGCCTTACCTCATTTGCCCTGTGTGTCCAGGCAGCTGGAGAATAACCCACCCCTCTCGGAGGAACTAGGAGGCCGGGATGCTGGGTGGTGTCCGACGCATGGAAGGTCCCACAACTGAAGAGCGAAGGGTTTGGGGTTAGACCACGGAACCTGAGTCCTCACTCACCCTCAACCTTGGAGGCCAGCAGGACTTTGTCTTTGTCACTCAGTAGGCACTGCCATGTTCCGTCCTCGGGCTCCACCACCGACACCAGCTTCTGCTGCTTCGAGACCTTGGCAGCCCGCTCTTCCAGATTCAAGCTCAGCGTCAGCTCCGGGGAGGTGGGTCCCATCACCTCACAGGTCAAATTGTTCGTAAACTTCGTCACTACAGAGGGACAAGAGCCTGAGGCTGGGAGCCTGGATCTCTGAGCTCCCTCATAGCCCCCATGCTCTATTTTGACAACAGTCAAAATAGTCCACACGAATCCCCCTCTTTGAGCCTCTCAGAGCACATTTTCAAGCAGTTACACAAAGAAAAGACAGGTTTCGAGGCCCAGGGTCTTGAACTTGAATCTTGACCCCAGTGCTTACTATCTGTGGGTCCCTGACAGTGACTCGACAGCCCAGCCCCAGACATTAATTAAATACACAGTAAATTCACAAACACATGTAAAGCTCTTGAATGTGTATGATGCAGAGGGAGCCTCAAGATTTAGCCATTATTATTTGTGGAGTAACAGTGATGGAGGAGATAAGGAAGTCAAGAGCTCAGCGCGAGCCTGACATTACGCTGTCATACTAAGAGCAGATTCTGTTCTCGTCCTTAGGAGAAAGAGGCCCACAGAGGCAGGGGGCTTAGGCACAGGGCTGGGCAGAGGCAGAATTAGAGCCCTGGTTCCCAGCTCAAGCCCTCTGGGGATTCTCAGCAGAGCCCACGCCGGGCTGGCTCACAGATGTCAAGTCTCAGTTCAAAACCAGCTCCAAACCAGAAGGCCCCAGATCAGCTCCAACAGGGAACTAGGTCCAGGGCTGAGGCCTCCCTGTTGGGGCCAGCCCTGCCTCAGAGCCAGCCCTGGGCCATACCCCTCCACCTCCCTTTCTCAGTCTAGTTCCTCACCTCGCATCACCACCAGATTCACTTCCTGCTGCAGTGTCCCCTTGGCAAGACTCAGGGTCAGGGTTCCAGAACCAGCATACTGAGACGAAGCCTGGGGCAGGATAAAGCTGAGTGGGAGCGTTTCCTTCAGCTGCAGTCTGGGGTGGTGGACCTCTTTGACAAATAGCTTCTTGTTCTCCAAGGTGAAGGAGCTCCAGAGCAGGGAGGAGGGAGCGCCCTCTGTCCGCCACCTCAGCTCTCCGCTCAGCTTTTCAATCTCGAAGTTAAGTGGGAAGGAGAACTTCACCTGCTCCCCTTCTCTTGAATAGACTGTGTTAGAGACCTTCTGGAAACCTGGAGGTGGGAAGAGAAAGAAGCTGGGTCCGGAGATAGGAAAATGAGGGGGTATGGGGTAGGGTAGGTATGGGCTGGGGACAGCCAAGGGATGGAAGGGGAGGGAACATGAGTCTAAAGCCCTCAGGTCACCATCTACCTCTCCCATCCTCTCTGGTCTCTCCACCCCAGATTGTTCCCAAGGCAGCACCTCCTCCCCCTTGGAAGTCCTCATAGAACAGTCCGACTCCGGAGGGGACTGGAGCCTCCCTCTGTGGACCAGCAGTGGACCCAGGAGCAGAGCAGTGGGAGCAGCGGGCGGGTGTGCCTGCCACTGAGGCAGAGGGGAGACTGCAGGGGAAAGGCACCCCTCTTACCCAGCACCAAGATGTTTATGTTGAACACCACTGTCTTCTGGTTCTGGGAGATGGTGCATGTCCAGGTCCCGCTCTCCTGCACGTCCAGCCCGGACAGCGAGAGTCTGTGGCCACTGCCCTTGCTTTTATTCCCTGGACCTTTCCATTGCACGGAAGGGCTACTACCAGAGGGGGCCTCCACGGTCAAGGTCAGCTGCTGCCCTTGCAGCAGGCGGATGTTGCTGCCGCCGCTGCTGCTGCCGGTGTTCCACTTGGCAGTCACTGTGGAAGGAACAGGCCACCTGTGTCACACACACGCTATCCCCCAAGGGGAAGGAAGAAGCCAGGAAACCCAGAGTGTTTCTCCATTATCGCTGCTAAGACCCCCGAGGCAGAGATTCCCTCTCTCCTCCTCAGGCAGGCCTTCTTCCCAGCCTTTCTTGCTTTCCCTCCTTCCTCTGGCTCCAGCCCTTCTCCCCACCCATCCACCTCCCAGGTTTCTTCCTTTCCCACTGTGAGACAGAGACCAAGACCGGGACCAAGACCAGAAGCCTGAGGAGGGTTTGAGGAGACACGGGGGCCAGTCTGAGCACTTCAGGACTGTGGAGGAGCCACGAGCAGCTCAGGCTTGGTTTTGGTGGAGGATTGGGAGTCAGGGAGGAAGGCAGTTGGCTGGAGGGCCCCTCATCTACTCACGGTTGAACACCAGCAGCTCCACTGCTTGCTTCTTGCCATCTACCTCACAGAAGTAAACCCCCGAGTCTGCTGCTTCAAGATTCTTGATAATCAGAGGGAAGGATCCTTGGTCCCACAGGTTTTTTTTCGATTCCACACGATTCTTCAGCTTGGAGGCACCTGGGAGCAGAAGTCAGATGGAGGAGGCTGGGGTAGCCTGAAGGCATGACATCCCTGGGGAGGGCAGGGCCCACGACTTTTCTGATCTCAGTCCCTAACTTCCTGCAGAATCAGAAAACCCCAGACCGGTGAGGTGGTCCCATCACCCTCATTTAACTGGCCAAGACAGTATCGCCTTAATCCAAAATAAAATAATATCATCTCCAGAGTGCCACCTCCTACAGGGCCCAATACTTTACATGCATCATCTCAAGTAATCTTCACAACAATTCCAAGAAGTAGGCGCCATTTTGGCTTATTTTGCAAGTTGTGTAGCTGCCTCACCTCATACTTAGGCCTTGTTGGCAGGAACATGAACCAGTCCAATTTCTGTAGAAGGTAATTTATAATATCTACTGGAATTACAAACGCACACACAAAAATACCCATCCACCAAGAAAGGATAGGTCGAGTAAATTATGGTTCGCTCCTTCAATGGAATGTTGTATGAGAAGAAGGAAGAAGCTATTTGCTGAATGGAATAATAGCTAAGAAACATCATTAACTGAACAAAGCAAGATATTAGACAGGCTGCCATTCGCCTACAAAGGAGGAAGAAATTTACCTATCTATAGCTATCTCTTTGCAGATGCTGTGTATAGGAACATGTATTTCTAGAAGTAAACAGAAGAACAGCGTAACTTTGGGTGCCCCTGGGGAGAGGCAGTGAATACCCCCAAGGACAAGTGGGGGGGTACTTCTCACTACACACCCTTTTCTACCTTTTGGATTTGTTAATAGAGTACAATATTAGACCAAAAAAAAAAAAAAAAAAAAAGTGATGGCTGCCCAGAACAGGTCCATCAGTAAATTTCCTAGTGCTGACCAGGAAATTCCCATGTTGACTGGTTAAAGGTCACATTTCTGGGGGTTGAAACTGCAGTTAGGTTAGGTATAAAGTCTTGGTTTACCGACTTGGGGCCTTAATATAAGTGACACGATTTTAGGCCTGTTGCTTTCATTTTAACAAGATGAAAGAGAAAAACACTTTTTTTTAAAAAGATTTTATTTATTTGACAGAGAGAAATCACAAGTAGGCAGAGAGGCAGGCAGAGAGAGAGAGGAGGAAGCAGGCTCCCCGCTGAGCAGAGAGCCCGATGCAGGACTCGATTCCAGGACCCTGAGATCATGACCTGAGCCGAAGGCAGTGGCTTAACCCACTGAGCCACCCAGGCACCCAGAAAAACACTTTTACAGGAAGGAATAGCCATCATGGGTGACTGATAGGAAACCAGGGATTGAAGTAGAGGGGAAAAAAAAAATCCTGACTCTCTGGTTCAGAAATTGGGGGAGCCAGGGGAGTCAGGGATCAGGAAGTTGAGAAGGTGAGGTGTTCTGGAGGAAAATCAAATCCTAGAAACAGAACAAAAACACTGACACAAAAGATGGGAATTTTTAGAAAGGAGCACATTGTTTCAACCTCACAGGCAATCAAAGAAATTCAAATTAAAACAACAATGATATATTTTTCTTTTGAGATTTTATTTATTTATTTGACAGAGAGATCACCAGCAGGCAGGGGGGGTGGCGGGAAGCAGGCTCCCCGCTGAGGAGAGATCCTGATGCGGGGCTGGATCCCAGGACCCTGAGATCATGACCCGAGCCAAAGGCAGAGGCTTAACCCACTGAGCCACCCAAGTGCCCCACCAGTGATATCAAATTAGCAAAAAGAAAAGAAAAAGAAAGAAAGGAAGAAAAGTGTTAAATAATACTACTCAGGGCTGGCAAGAGTGCTAGTGGAAAAGGCACTGTTAGCTAGACTTAGTGTAAATGGATGGAACCTTTCTGGAAGCCATCTTGGCAGTATATACTATCTATTATTAAAAACTTATACCCAGGGGGCACCTGGATGGTTCAGTTGGTTAAGCCAGAGCCTTTAGCTTAGGTCAAGATCCCAGTGTCCTGGGATCGAGTCCCACATCGGGCTTCCCCTGCTCTGCAGGGAGCCTGCCTCTCCCCCTGCTTGTGCTCTCTCTCTCTCTGTCAAATAAATAAATAAAATCTTAAAAAAAAAAAAAACAAAAAAACCCTTATACCTTTAATTTCATTTCTAGAATGTTATCCTTAAAACAATAATTTAAAAATGCAAACGAAAATGTAGGAGCAAATAGGGGCGCCTGGGTGGCTCAGTGGGTTGAGCCTCTGCCTTTGGCTTGGTCATGATCCCAGGGTCCTGGGATCGAGCCCCGCATCGGGCTCTCTGCTCAGCGGGGAGCCTGCTTCCTCCCCTCTCTCTGCCTGCCTCTCTGCCTGCTTGTGATCTCTCTCTGTCAAATAAATAAATAAAATCTTTAAAAAAAATGTAGAAGCAAATATAATAGTGTTGTTAATAGGGTACATTAGACAAAAAGATAATGTTTGTATATTATAGTATATTAATTTGGAATATTAGGTTGGCACCAAAATAACCCAAATATTTTTTTTTCTTTCTTCCTATTTAACTCATCCCCCTACACCCACCCCCTCTGGTAACCATCAGTTTGTTCTCTATAATTAAGAGTCTGTTTCTTGATTTGCCTCTCTCTCTTATTTTTTCCCCTTTGCTGATTTGTTTTGTTTCTTAAATTCCACATATGAGTGAATTTATGTGGTATCTGTCTTTCTCTGAGTTATTTCAGTTGACATCATACCCTGTAGCTCCACCCATGTTGTTGCAAATGGCCAGATTTCATTCTTTTTTATGGCTGAGTAATATTTCGTTGTGTGTATATGCCACACCTTCTTTAGCCGTTCATCTATCGATGAACTCATCTATCGATGGACATCGATGGCTGCTACCAAATCTCGGCTATTGTAAATTAATGTTGCAGTACCTATGGGTGCCTGTATCCCTTTGAACTAGTGTTCTTGTTTCCCTGGGTAAACAGCTAGTTGTGCAATTCCTGGGTCGTAAGGTAGTTCTATTTTTAACTTAAAAAAAATTTGTTTTAAAAGATTTTATTTATTTGAGAGAGAGAGTGAAAGAGAGCATGAGAGGGGAGAAGGTCAGAGGGAGAAACAGACTCCCCCCGGAGCTGGGAGCCCCATGTGGGACTCGATCCCAGGACTCCAGGATCACAACCTGAGCCGAAGGCAGTTGCTCAACCAACAGAGCCACCCAGATGCCCTATTTTTAACTTCTTGAGGAATCTCCATAATGTTTTCCACAGTGGCTGCACCAGTTTGCATTCCCACCCACAGTGCAAGAGGGTTCCTTTTTCTCCACATCCTCACCCAACTCTTGTTGTTTCTCAGGTTGTTGGTGTTAGGTTTAGCCATTCTGATTGGTGCGAGGTGATAAGGCATTGTGGTTCTGATTTGCATTTTCCCCATGATGAGTGACCTTGAGCATCTTTTCATATGCTTGTTGGTCATCTGTCTGTCTTCTTCAGAGAAATGTCTGTGGTCTTTTGCCCCATTTTAGAAAGGATTATCTGCTTTTTGGGTGTTGAGTTGTATCAGTTCTTTATATATTCTGGATACCAACTCTTAATCGGATATGTCATTTGCAAATACCTTCTCCCATTCCATAGGTTGCCCTTTAGTTTTGCTGATTGTTTCCTTCACTGTGCAGAAGCTCTATTTTGATGTAGCTCCAATAGTTTATGTTTGTTCTTATTTCCCTTGCCTCAGGAGACATTTTTGAAAGAAGTCACTATAGCCGATGTCAGAGAAGTTACTGCCTGTGTTTTCTTCTAGGATTTTTATGGTTTCAGGTGTCACATTGAGGTCTTCAAGCCATTTTGAGTTTACTTTTGTGTATGGTGTAAGAAAGTGGTCCAGTGTCATTCTTCTGCATGTGGCTGTCCAGTTTTCCCAGCACCGTTTGTTGAAGAGACTGTCTTTTTCCCATTGGATATTCTTGCCTTCTTTGTCAAAGATTAATTGACCATATAATTGTGAGTTATAGCTTGTAATAGCTTGTAATACTTCTGGATTTTCTATTCTGGTTTATTGATTTATGGGTCTATTTTTATACGAATACCATACTGTTTTGATTACTACAGCTTTGTAATATAACTTGAAATCTGGAATTGTGATGCCTCCAGCTTTGCTTTTCTTTTTCCAGATTGCTCTGGCTATTCGGGGTCTTCCATGGCCTATACAAATTTTAGGATCGCTTGATCTAATTCTGTGAAAACTGCCGTTGGTATTTTGATAGGAATTGCATTGAATCTGCAGATCGCTTTGGGTAGTACAGACATTTTAACAATATTTGCTCCTCCCATCTGTGAATGTGGAATGTTTTCCCATTTCTTTGTGTCATCTTCAATTTCTTTATCAGTGTTTTGTATTTTTCAGAGTACAGGTCTTTCACCTTTTTGGTTGGGTTTATTCCTAGGTATCTTATTATTTTTGGTGCAATTGTATTAAAACAAGTTTTAATGAAATGGAAATATTATAGTAATAACATATTTTATATAACATATTTTAATATATTTTAAAAGTAAAATAACATATTTTATGTGTATTTATATGTATATGTAAAATAAAATATTTTATATGTTATATAAAATAACATATTTTATAATAACATAAAATAACATTTTAAAAGTTGCATGAGAATAGTCTTGACTTTTTAGTTGTGAATTACAAAATTTATACAAACTCATATCTTCCCTTTTCCTTTGCCTACCCTTCTAATATTACTGTAAACAGTTTGGTGTGGATTCCTCCATACTTTTTTCTTTGCTCATACAAATATATGGAGTTTTTAAATTAGAATGAGATTGTTTTTGAGGTACCTGGGTGGCTCAGTCAGTTAAGCATCTGACCTTTTAAAAAAAATATTTTATTTATTCGACAGAGAGAGAGAGAGCACAAGCAGGGGGAGCAGCAGGTAGAGGGAGAGGAAGAAACAGACTCCCCACTGAGCAAGGAGCCTGACACGGGGCTCTATCCCAGGATCCCGGGATTATGATCTGAGCTGAAGGCAGATGGCCTAACCAACTCAGCCACTCAGGTGCCCCAAGCATCCAACTCTTGGTTTCAGCTCAGGTCATGATCACATGGGTCATGGGATTGAGCCCTGCATTGGCTTCCATGCTCAGCAGGAAGTCTGCCTGAAGATTCTCTCCCTCTGCCCCTCCCCCCCCACTCTCTCTCTCAAATAAATAAATAAATCTTTAAAACGGCATTATATTAACATAAACTTACTCCGCCCACTTAAAATATGTTAGATATCCTTCTAAGCATATACACATGGAGCTTCATTTTTTGTTTGTTTTATTTTGAAATTATGAGAGCTAATCTTTTTATTCTTGATCTTCTAAATCAAAATTTTTATTTCAATATAACTATAGGAAATAATACAGAAATCTCAAGTACCCTTTACCCAGGTTACCCCAATGGTAATAGCTTGTAAAATTGTAGAACATCACAACCAGGATATTAGCATTGATACAGTCAAGATACACAACATTTTCTTTTTTTTGTTTTTAAGATTTTATTCATTTATTTGACAGACAGAGATCACAAGTAGGCAGAGAAGCAGGCAGAGAGAGAGGAGAAAGCAGGCTCCCTGCTGAGCAGAGAGCCCGATGTGGGGCTCAATCCCAGGACCCTGGGATCATGACCTGAGCGGAAGGCAGAGGCTTTAATCCACTGAGCCACCCAGGCGCCCCAATACACAACATTTTCAACACCACAAGGATGTTGCCTTTTTCTAGCCATATCTCCTTCCCTCAACCCCAGACCCTAGATTCCAAACCTCTCCCTCCCTTAGCTTCTGTAATCATTAATTACAGTAATTAATACAGTAATTACTCCATTTCTATAATCTGTCATTTCAAGAATGTTATATAAATGGAATTACACAGTATATTACCTTCAGTATTAACTTTTTTTAGTTAATTTTTTGGATTGACTTTTTAAAAATTTTTTTTGATTGACTTTTTTTTTTTGGATTGACTTTTTTTTTCAGGTTGCTGTATATATCTATAGTTCATTCTTTTTACTGCTGAAAAGTATTCCATTGTATAGATATAACCAGTCATCCACTGAAGGACATTTGCATTGTTTCTATTTGTTGGCTATTATGAGTAAATTTACTATAAACAATTATATACAAATTTCTGGGTCAACATAAATCTTCATTACATTTCTCCAGGATAAATGCCCAGGAGGGCAATTGTTGGGTTGTTGCATGTTTAGCTCTTAAGAAACTGCCAAACACGGGGCGCCCGGGTGGCTCAGTGGGTTAAAGCCTCTGCCTTCGCCTTGGGTCGCGATCCCAGAGTCCTGGGATCGAGTCCTGGGATTGAGCCCCGCATCTCTGCTTGACTGGGACCCTGCTTCCTCCTCTCTTTCGGCCTCTCTCTCTGCCTGCCTCTCTGCCTAGTTGTGTTCTCTGTCTGTCAGATAAAATAAAATAAAATCTTAAAAAAAAAAAAAAAGAAACTGCCAAACTTCTTTTCCAGAATGGCTGTATCATTATATACTCCCACCAACAATGCCAGAGTAAACCAGTTTCTCTTCATCTTCACCAGCATTTAGTATTGTTATTATTTTTTATTTTGGCCATTCTGTGTATGATACCTCATCGTGGTGCCGATTTGCATTTCCTTAATGACTAATTATGTTGAAGACATTTTCACGTGCTTTTTCTCATCTCTATATCCTCTTTGGTAAAATATCTGTTCATACCTTTTGGCCATTTTCTAATTGGATTGGGGTTTGTTTTGGGGGGGGGGCTTGGTATTGAGTTTTGAGAGTTGTTTACATGTTCTAGGCACTAGTCCTTTGTTGGATAGGTCGTTTGCATGTATTTTCTTACATTTAATAAATTATCTTTTCCTCTTCTTAGTAGACTTTTGGAGAGCAAAGTTTTTAATTTTGATGAAGACCAAATTATGCACGTTTCCTTTTAGGGACTGTGCTTTTGGTATCAAGTTTAAGAACTCTTTGCCCAGTCTAGGTCCTGAAAGTTCTCTCGTATGGTCTATAATTTTACATTGAAGTTCATAGTCCATTTTGAGTTTTTTTGTTTGTTTGTTTTTGTTTTTTTTTTAGTAATTAAAGGTCACATTTACTAATCTAGCACCATAATTCCAGTCTTAGGCCGTCTCAAGTGGCTGGAAGGAGGAAGGGACAGGTGAGGAAGCTGGAAAAGGGTGGTTCTTAACTTGTGGCCCCATCTGTGCTCTCAGGCAATGCAGGATCTAACAGGAAAATTATTGAGGCTGGAATTTAAAACAAAAACTTTTGGTTCAGATGGTAAGGAGGCCCTCAAGAACAGCAGAATCGGTATATCCAGAAGGCAGTGCTGGAGTCCGCCTCATGAGCTAGGGGGTTTCTTCTTGGCATCCAAGTCCTTTTTTATTTCTTCTGGTTTTTTAGCCAGGTTTGGAATGTCATAGTTCTGAGCCAGATACATTCCAACCACGTTGCCAAGAGTAAATCCAAGCAGGAACTGCAGCATGGCGTCGGCGAGGAGAGGCGCGAAGGGCGGCTGCCCCATTTTGAGTTTTTAACTAAGGTGTGAGACTTAGGTCAAGGGTTTGTTGTTGCTGATGATTGTTTTTTACCTATGGATGTCCAATTATTCTAGCACCATTTGTTGAAAATGCTATCTTTCCTTCAATACACCTTTGTATTAAAAAAAAAAAAAGTCTGTTGGACGTATTTATGAGGGTCTATTTATGGGTTCTCTATTTTGCTCCATAGATCTATGTGTCTACCCCTCGACCAATACCACATAACTTTGATTACTCTAGATATATAATAAGTCTTGAAAGCAGATAGACTGAGTTCTCCTACTTTATTCTCCTTTTGGAGAATTGGCTTAGTTCTTTGAGTTCTTTGGTTTTCCCTATAAATTTTTGAATAATCTTATTTATATCTACAAAAGAAATCTTGCTAGGACTTTGATAGGAATTGTGTTAAACCTGTATATCAATGTGGGGAGAACTGACAAATTTACAGTGTTAAGTCTTCCACTTATAAATATGGCATGTCTCTATTTGTTTAGATCTTCTTTGACTACTTTCATCAGTATTGTGTAGTCTTTAGCATACAAATCCTGTGCATGTTGTTACATTTACCTAAGTATTTTTTTTTTTAAAGATTTTATTTATTTATCAGAGAGAGAGGGGGAGAGAGCGAGCACAGGCAGACAGAATGGCAGGCAGAGGTAGAGGGAGAAGCAGGCTCCCTGCCGAGCAAGGAGCCCAATGTGGGACTCGATCCCAGGACGCTGGGATCATGACCTGAGCCGAAGGCAGCTGCTTAACCAACTGAGCCACCCAGGCGTCCCTACCTAAGTATTTTTTGAGCATTTGTAAATAGCATTATTTTTTAAATTTCTGTACACACATATTCATTGCTAGGATACAGGAAAACAATAGGTTTTTGTATTTTTCTCATCTTTTTTTAAAAGATTTTTTTTTATTCACTCGATAAACAGAGATCACAAGCTGGTAGAGAGGCAGGCAGAGAGAGAGGAGGAAGCAGACTCCCTGCTGAGCAGAGAGCCCAACATGGGGCTTGATCTCAGGACCCCAAGACCATGACAAGCTGAAGGCTGAGGCTTTAACCCACTAAGCCACCCAGGCACCCTGCTCATCTTCTTCTTCTTCTTTTTTTTTTTTTTTTTTAAGATTTTATTTATTTATTTGACAGAGAGACACAGCAAGAGAGGGAACACAAACAGGGGGAATGGGAGAAGGAGAAGCAGCCTTCCCACTGAGCAAAGAGCCGGATCCGACTGGATCCCAGAATCCTGGGATCACAACCTGAGCCAAAGGCAGGTGCTTAATGACTGACCCGCCGAGGCGCCCCCCTCTTAACTTCTGTAACCTTACTAAACTCATAGGTCGATTCTAAGAGTTTTTTTAAAAATATAGATTCTTTGTCATTTGCAAATTAGAACAGTTTTATTTCTTCTTTTCTAATTACTATTTTTTTTGTATACTTTTCTTGCCTTATTGCACTGGCTAGGGGTTGCAGTACTATGTTGAATACAGGGAGTAAAGCAGATATCTTTGCTCTGTTCCGATTCTTAGAGGAAAGCATTCAGTCTTTCATTATTAAGTATAATATGAGTTGTAAGATTTTTTTAGATGCTTTTTAAATTTTCACTCAGTTTGGGGCCCCTGAATGGCTCAGTTGGTTAAACGTCTGACTCTTGATTTTGGCTCAGGTCATGAACTCAGGGATGGAACCCCAAATTGCATCAGGATCTCTGCTCAGCGGGGAATCTGCTTCCCCCTCCCCCTCTGCCTGCCTTTCTGCCTACTTGTGATCTCTCTCTGTCAAATAAATAAATAAAATCTTAAAAAAAGAAAAATAAAGATTCTCTCTCTCCCTCTCCCTCTGCTCCACCCCCAATTTCCTCCCTGCTCTCTAAAAAATAAATAAATACAATCTTTAAAAAAAAGTTTTTTTACTCAATTTAATGTGCTTTTCTTTTTCTCTTGAGACTTCACTACTGACCCACAGAATACTGAAAATGTGTTGTTTTCAAGTGTGTGGAGATTTTCCCGTTAGATTTCTGTTATTGATTTCTGGTTTGATTCCATGTGGTCAGAGAACACACTGCATAATTTCAAATATTATTATTTTTGTTTGGATTTTATTCATTTACTTGACAGAGAGAAAGACACGGAGAGAGGGAATCTATAGGCTAAATATCTTACCAAATTTGGGACATTTCAGCCATTTTTTTTTTCAAATGTTTTTTTCAGCCCCATTTTCTTTTTCCTCTCCTTATGGGACTCCATTGACACAAATACTAGATCATCTGTTATAGTCTCACAGGTCCCTAGGCTTTGTTCATTTTTTTCCCAGTTTTTTTTCTCTCTGTTGATCAGATTGCATATATATATTTTTTTTATTTATTTGCCAGAAAGAGACAGAGAGGGAAAAAGGAGGAGGAGTGAGAGAGGGAGAAGCAGGCTCTCCGCTGAGCAGGAAGCCCGATGTGGGGCTTGATCCCAGGGCCCTGGGATTATGACCTGAGTGGAAGGCAGACACTTAATGAGTGAGCCACCCAGGCACCCCAGACTGCACAATTTCTACTATTCTATTTTGCAGCTCACTGGCTCCCTCCTCTACCCTTTTCATTTTGTTGTTGAGTCCATCCACTGATCTTTGTGCTTTGGTTGTTATATTTTTCAGTTCCAAAATTTCCATGTGTTCTTCTTTTATTATATCTTTTACTTCTTGGTTCATTGGTTTCAAGTATGTTTGTAATTGCTTGCCGAAGGATCTTTTACTGTGACTGCTTTAAAATCTTTGTCGCAGAATTCCAATATCTCTTTCATCTCAGTGTGGACATTCACTGATTCTTTTTTTTTCATCCCACTTGAGATCTTCCTGGTTTTGGGTATCATGAATGATTTTTTAAAAAATAACTTTTTTTTTTTAGTTCATTTATTTTTTTTTAGTAATCTCTACACCTAATGTGGGACTTGAACCCATGGTCCTGAGATCAAAAATCACATGCTCCTCTGACTGAGCCAGGCAGGTGCCCTTCATGAATGACTTTTTATTGGAACCTGGACATGTGAGTGTTATGTAATGAGATTTTGGATCTTATTTGAGCCTTCTATCTTAACTGGCTTTCTTTGACATCACTCTAACAAGGGAAGAGAGTGGTGCTAGCTTACTAATGCCAGATAGAGATAGAAATCTAGGTTTCCCTCTCATTCTCCTTTGCCACTAGAAAGGGATGCTCCTTATAACTGGGCAGGGGTAGAATTTCTAGCTGCCTACATGATCTCCATAAATCCTATGATTGTGGCTTTGTTATTGTGGAGTGATGGTGGAAGTCTTGACTCTCTACTAGACCTCCTCTGAAAACCATCCAGCAAGGAGGGGTGCCCCATGTCTGCTGGGTGGAGGTGAAATCCAGGCTTCTTATGTGATCTTTACTGACTGTGCAGGAGGTTGAGAACACTTGCCACTGGCTGAAGGGAATGAATGGCCCAGGTTTCTACTGGGACCTGTGGGGGTATTGGGGTGCCTCAATAGCCCCAGGAGGGTAGAAGTTTAGGCTCCCTACTCAGCCTCTTCTGGCATGGGAAGGAGCCACTGTTTTTCTTCTGGTGATTGACAGAAGGAGAGCAGTTATCATCTAAAAGTATTTTGTCTTTCTAGGTTGCTCCTTTTCTGGTCCCCTAGTTAGAGAGAGCAGGCTTTTTGTTGAAGCTTATTTTTGTCTGTGTCCATTGAGGTTTCCAAGCTGCTGACTTCTTTAGTTCCAAGATTAGAATATACAAGGTAAAAGAAAACACACCACCTTGTTGTTCCTCTGACACTGGGGTCTCTACCAGTCTGTCCTCTTCTCTACAGCTTCCAGAGTCTTCTTATGTTAGTTCTGTGTCCAGGGTTTTCTATTGTACTTAGTGTGCTTAGCACAAAGTAAGTTACTATGGACTGCACTGTATCCCCCTGCCCCCCATTCATATGTTGTAGTTTGAACACTCAGTGTGCTGGTATTTGGAGATGGGGCCTTTGAAAGGTAATTAGATTTACATTTGTATGAGGTCATGAGGTCCTCATGATGGAATTTGTGCCCTTATAAGAAAAGATGCCGGAGAGCTTTCTTCCTCTCTGTCTCTGCTATGTGAAGACACAGCAAGAAGGCACTACCTGTAAGCCAGGAAGAGAGTTCTTTCCAGAACCCAACGGTGTTGACACCCTAATCTTGAACTTCTTGCCTACAGTACAGTGAAAACATAAATTTCCATTGTTGGAGCCCCCTAGTTTATGGTATTTTGTTATGGCAGCCTAAGCTGACTAATACATATGTCTCCATTCTCCTAAAAGCCCTTATTTTTTTCATTACCTGAATAATTTTCCATCATTGTACCATAGTTCAATTCTTTCCTCATTAATGGATATTTAGTTGAATTTTATTCTTGTGTATTATAAGCAATGCTTATAACAACATCCTTGCACAAATATCATGAACTATTCACAATCTTATTTCTGTCAAGTAAATTTTCCAGAGTAGCTATTACTACATAAAAGAGTTATAATTTTGTATTTGTTAAACTTTGGGAGATTATTTTTAAAAATTAGTCTAATAATTGATTGTCCCATCATGATAAAATGTTATAGAGGAGTAAGATAAAAGGTAATACAGCATGATATCATCTATGTAAAAATATATCTATTACATTATCCACACTGAACAAAGCTTGGAAAGAAATATATCAAAATGTTAACAGAGGATATCTCTGAATGGTGGAAGTATGCATGCACTTGATTTTCTTCCTTATTCTTTTTTGCATTTGCCAAATATTCTGTAATGAGTATGTAATACTTCTTAAATGTGGAGGAAAAAAACAGTAACATCAATAAAATTTACATAAAGGAAGTAACGTATTGGAAGGTGCAAATTAATATATAGTCAAATTGTATAGCAGATGCCATTTGAAAAAAATTTGCATAACACAAAGATATCTAAAGATGAAGCTGACCTGGTCCACCAATTTCACTTCTAGGAATTTATCTTACGAAGACACATTTGCATATGTGTTCGGAGATACACAGTTTGATTCACTGTTTGTGATAGCAATAAACTGAAAACAGCCTGAATGTGCGACAATATGGGTCAGTCAAATAAA
Organism: Mustela nigripes; assembly: GCF_022355385.1. Taxonomy (NCBI): domain Eukaryota; kingdom Metazoa; phylum Chordata; class Mammalia; order Carnivora; family Mustelidae; genus Mustela; species Mustela nigripes. The sequence continues at coordinate 100,478,996 of NC_081562.1, forward strand.
TCATGGTATAATTATGAAGAAGAACTCGCAGTCACTGAAAAGAAATGAGGTAGAAATAGAGACAGACAGATATAGATATATAAACACACATGCATATGAATATAGAACAACCTTCAAAATATCTAATTTAAAAGAAAGAAAGCAAGGTTAGAAGCACTACCTGAAGGTCTCTTTTGTTTTCCACTATATTATATCCCCAGCATCTAATGTAGAACATTACTTGGTACTTGTAAGCACTCAATGCATACATATACATATATACATACATGTATATGATGAATTTATTTTATGTAAGAGAAGAAGGGACTGTATACATATATGGATAGATCATCTCTTGAAGGAAACACAAAAACTGGTTAAAAGTTGCTTCTCTGGGGCACCTGGGTAGCTCAGTGGGTTAATCCTCTGCTTTAGGCTCAGGTCATGATCTCAGGGTCTGGGTATTGAGCTCAATTGGGCTCTCTGCTCAGCAGGGAGCCTGCTTCCCCCTCTCTCTGCCTGCTTATGATCTCTCTCTCTCTGTCAAATAAATCAATTAATTAAAAAATCTTTTAAAAAATGTTGCCTCTGGAGAAGGTAACTGAGAAATAAAATCAAGAGTAGAGAAAGATTTGGGACACCTGGATGGCCCCGTGAGTTAAACCTCTGCCTTTAGCTCAGGTCATGATCTCAGGGTCCTGGGATTGAGTCTCACATTGGGCTTTCTTGCTCAGCAGAGAGCCTGCTTCCCCCTCTCCCTCTGCCTGCCTCTCTGCCTACTTGTCATCTCTATCTTTCTGTCAAATAAATAAATGAAATCTTAAAAAAAAAAAAAGAATAGAGGACAATTTATTATTACTCATTAAAAATGAGACAAAAGGCCCAAAATGGAGTCACTTAAGCCTAATCCTAACATCTGCCAACCAAGACTCTCCTAGGAATGTAATCTTTCACCAGTCAGTCTAGAGTTACCTACCTGGTCAGCACTAGTAAGGAAGTCTGCCTGATACACCCTTTCTGTCCCTCTTAGGAGGGTGACCTTGCCTGAAATTTGCACTCTCTGCTAATAAACTTTTCTTTGGCCCACTCTCTGCCTTTAAAACCTATCCTTTTGTACAGCTCCTTGGAACCCCTTTCTTTCTTTCTTTTTAATTTTTTTTTTTAATTTGACAGAGAGAGACACAGTGAGAGAGGGAACAGAAGCAGAGGGAGTGGGAGAGGGAGGAGCAGGCTTCTCACCCAGCAGGGAGCAGGATCCCAGGACCCTGGCATCATGATCCAAGCCAAAGGCAGATGCTTAACAACTGAGCCACCCAGGCACCCCAATCTTAGGTTGTTTTTAGTAAGATTTGATCATTTTAATAGATATTTATGGCTTCTGGGCCATAGGATGTTTACTCTTACCCCTTTTATTCAACATAGTACTATAAGTCCAAGCCACAGCAATTAAACAACCTAAATAAATAAAAGGCATCCAAATTGGTAAGGAAGAAGTAAAACTATATGCAGATGACATGATACTATATATAGAAAAACCTAAAGACTCCACCAAAAAGAACACTAGAACTGATAAATGAATTCAGTAAAATTGTAGGACACAAAATCAATGTGCAGAAATCTGTTGCATTCTTATATACTAATAAAGCAGCAGAATATGAAATTAAGAAAACAATCCCATTTACAACTGCACCAAAACCAATAAAATATCTTGGAATAAGCTTAACCAAAGAGGTGAAAGACGTGTACTCTGAAAGCTATGAGACACTGATGAAAAAAATTCAAGATGAGGCAAAGAAATGGTAAGACATTCCATGCTCATGGATTGGAAGAACAAATATATTTTTTAAAGATTTTATTTATTTATTTGACAGATAGAGATCACAAGTAGGCACAGAGGCAGGCAGAGAGAGAGGAGGAAGCAGGCTCCCTGCTGAGCAGAGAGCCCTATGCGGGGCTTGATCCCAGGACCCTGGGATTGATCCCAGGATCCTGGGATCAGGACCTGAGCCAAAGGCAGAGGCAGAGGCTTTAACCCACTGAGCTACCCAGGTGCCCCAAGAACAAGTATTTTTAAAATGTCTATACTAAGGCATCTGGCTGGCTCAGTCAGGAGCATGCAACTCTTGATCTTGGGGTCATGAGTTCAAGCCCTATGTTAGGTATGGAGATTACTTAAAAATTAAATAAAATTACAACAAAAAATTTAATAAAATGAATTGTCTGTACCACCCAAAGCAATCTATAGATTTAATGCAATCTTTATGAAAATACCAATAGTGATTTTTACAGAGCTAGAACAAACAATCCTAAAATTTGTGTGAAACCACAAAAGACCTCAAATAGCATAGATCAGTGGAATAGAGCAAAAAACCCAGAAATAACTGCAATTATATCATCATTTAGCTGGCTCAGTCAGTTGGGCACCTGCCTTCAGCTCAGGTCATGACTCCAGTGTCCTGGGATTGAGTCCCACATCAGGCTCCTTGCTCAGCAGGGAGCCTGCTTCTCCCTCTGACTGCTGCTCCCCCTGCTTGTGTTCACTCATGCCCTCTCTCTCTTTCTGAGAAATAAATAAATAAAATCTTATAAAAAAAAAAACAAAGGTCCTAAATGTAAGACTGAAACCATTAAAACCCTTCCCTCCTAAATTTTAATTTAAATTCTATTTAGTTAACATATAGTATAATATTGATTTCAGGAGTAGAATTTAATGATTCATCAGTTACATATTACACCCAGTGCTCATCATAACAAGTGCCCTCCTTAATGCCCATCACCCATTTAGTCCATCTCCCACCCACCATGAAACCATAAAAATCCTTGAAGAGAGCACAGGCAGTAATCTCTCTGACACTGGCCATAGCAACATTTTTCTAGAGATATCTCCTGAGGCAAGGGCAATAAAAGCAAAAATAAACTATGGGGACTATATCAAAATAAAAAGCTTCTGCACAGCAAAGGAAACAATTAACAAAACTAAAAGGCAACCTATGAAATGGAAGAAGGTATTTACAAATGACATATCTGATAAAGGATTCATAACCAAAATATATAAAGAACTGATACAACTCAGTGCCCCAAAATCAAACAGTCCAATTAAAAAATGAGCAAAAGACATGAACAGACATTTCTCCAAAGAAGACATACAGATGGCCAACAGACACATGAAAAGATGCTCAACATCACTCATCATCAGGGAAATGCAAATCAATGCAAATCAAAACTACAATGTATTATCACCTCACACCTGTCAGAATGGCTAAATCAAACCTCAAAAACACAAGAAACAACAAGTGTTGGTGAGTATGTGGAGGAAAAAGAACCCTCTTGCACTGTTAGTGGGAATGCAAACTGGTGCAGCCGCTGTGGAAAACAATATGGAGGTTCCTCAGAAAATTAGAAATACAACTACCTTCCAACCCAGGAATTGCACTCCTAGGTATTTACCCCAAAATACAAGAACACGGGGTGCCTGGCTGGTTCAGTTAGAAGAGCATGCGATTCTTGATCTCAGAGTCATGAGTTTGAGTCCCATGTTGGATACAGAGGTTACAAAATAAATAAATAAATAAAACTTTAAAAAAATGCAAAAACACTAACTCAAAGGGATTCATTCACCCCTATGTTTACTGCAGCATTATGTACACTAGCCAAGATATAGAAGCAGCCCAAGTGTCCATTGATAGATGAATGGATAAAGAAGATATGGTATATATATAATGGAATATTATTGAGTCACAAAAAAGAATGAAATCTTGCCATTTGGAACAACACAGATGAAACTGGAGAGTATTATACTAAGCAAAATAAGTCAGTCAGAGAAAAGCAAACACCATATGATCTCACTCGTAGGTGGAATTTAAGAAACAAAACAAACAAGCAAAGAACAAAAGAGAGAAACCAAGAAGTAGGCTCTTAACTAGAGAGAACAAACTGATGGTTACCAAAGGGGAGGGGTTGGGGGGATGGGGGAACAAGGGGGTGGGATTAAAGAGTACACTTATCATGATTAAAAAAAAAAGTTTCAAAATTCCAAAATGCCTTCCTTAAAAGGTATTCCTAAAACAAAGGACTATAAGAGTGATGTAACTCCTACTGAGCCCCTCGGTCCTTTATTTGAGTGCTCATTCTAGTAATCCTCCGCCTGAACTGGCTTTCCACTCTGAAGAGACTACAAGACCGTAAATAAAAGTCGGCCAGCTGAGTGACCTTACAGATACCCCCATACTATCCTCAAAAGGGAGCCCCTCCCTTTTGTCTGTCTGGACCCCTCCCAGAGTCATTGGGACTCTATGGGATTTTTTTAGTAAAGGGCCATGTTATTCACTTGAAGCAGCCAAGGGAAAACTAAAATTAAAGCTTTTGGAAAACTTTGCCAAATTCTGGTAGATACCCAAGCTCCATACAGATGGGATCCTGGAAAAACTGGCAGAAGCCAGCTCAAGGTGAGAACTCCTACCAGAGTCAGTTCTGTATCTCTGAGTGTAGTATGGAGTAGGGAAAGAAAAAATATCTCTTGCACCCTCTTTGTGGCTACCTCTAGAGTCCAAGGGGCTTTAAAAGGATTTTTTAAAAGATTTTATTTATTGATTTGATAGAGAGAGCAAGCCCTGGGGGAGGGGTAGAGGGACAGGTAGACTCCCTGCTGAGAGCAGAGTCTGCGGGCTCCTTTCCAGAACCCTGACATCATGACTTGAGCTGAAATCAAATGCTTAACCGACTGAGCCACCCAGGCAATCCTAAAAGGATTTCTTTTAAGTTTTTCAGCCTTCTCCCTTATGCTAAGATGAAACTTTGTGTCCGGAGAGGGTTCTGGAGCAATTTGAAGATAACGTGATTGGATGGCCAGGTGGGTTTCTCGCTATCATTTAGGCTACAACCCAGTTCCTTGGGGAATTGAGAGCAGCTGCCTTTACCTTCTCTAGAAATAGTGCAAAATCCACCTATTCTTATATCAATCCCCAAACCTTCCCTATTTATCTCAAAAGGCTTGTAAGTACTGTAAAAATTTTTGGCTTCAGGAAATAATTCTTAGAGGAACTTGCATTCTTTCCCTGTGCCTTTGAGATGTAAGTATTCTGCCTATCTATAAACTTTAGGGAGGTAATTCTTCATAAGAAAAGCAAAAGGGGGAGAAATGAGACTTTGACAAATGAAAAAGATTGTGTCTCACCACTAATATATATTTTTAAGATTTTATTTATTTATTTGACAGAGAGAGAGAGAGATCACAAGTAGGGAGAGAGGCAGACAGAGAGAGAGGGGAAAGCAGGCTCCCCGCTGAGAAGAGAGCCAGATGCAATCCCAGGATCCTGAGACCATGACCTGAGCCTAAGGTAGAGGCTTAACCCACTAAGTCACCCAGGCACCCCTCACCACTAATATTTATAAAAAGCTTTAGCCATCCGAGCAGGTAATCTTAACTTTTTCCAACTGTTCATTATAAGCTAGTAAGTTTTGCATTATCATACCCATCTCATGGAAGTAACTGAAAATTGCAAACTATAAGGTCTTTGCATCTGTATGGATGTTTACATGTGTCTATATCTATATATATGTGTGGCATTTTCTACCTCCAGATGGCATTGTCAAAATTAATTTGTGGAAGAACTCTATTTAATGGGGCTAAAGAAAATTAAGTGCCTATATGAATTATATATTCCCAAAGTTATTAGAAATGTAGTAAAAATTAAACCAAACACTTTTCAGGTTCACATGATCTGAGGTAATCTTTAGTAATTAAAAGCTAGTTTACAATTGTTGGTTTAATTAAAATAGACATGTCTGTAGAATTATCAACATTAAAAACAGTGCAGGGGTGCCTGGGCGGCTCAGTCAGTTAAGCGTTTGCCTTAGGTTCAGGTCATGGTCTCAGAGTCCTGGGATAGAGCCCCATGTTGCAGGGGCAGGGTAGGTGGGTGGAGAGGTGGAGTGGGGAGGGGAGGGTCTCTGCTCAGTGGGGAGTCTGCTTCTCCCTCTCCCTATTCATGCTATCTCTCTCTCTCTCTCAAATAAATAAAATCTTTTTTAAAAATTTAAAAATTAAAAAAATAAAAACAGGGGCACCTGGGTGGCTTAGTCATTAAGCGTCTGCCTTAAGCTCAGGTCATGATCCCAGGGTCCTGGGCTCAAGCCCCACATCAGGCTCCCTGCTCAGCAGACAGCCTGCTTCTCTCTCTCCCACTCCCCCTGCTTTTGTTCCCTCTCTCCCTGTGTGTGTCTCTCTCTCTGTCAAATAAATAAAATCTTAAATAAATAAATATAAAAAACAATGCAGACACACAACTTTTATTCTACCTCGGTGAACTAGTCAAATAAGTTCCTGTTATCGCTGTTAAAAAACTTGTTTGTGGGGCACCTGGTGGCTCAGTCAATAAGGGTCTACCTTTGGCTCAGGTCCTGATCCTAAGGTCCTGAGATCAAGCCCAATATCAGGTTTCAAGCCTGTTTCTCCCTCTCTCACTCCCCCTGCTTGTGTTCCCTCTCTTGCTCTCTCTCTGTCAAACAAATAAATAAAATCTTTATTTAAAAAAAGAAAGCATAGGGCGCCTGGGTGGCTCAGTGGGTTGGGCCGCTGCCTTCGGCTCAGGTCATGATCTCAGGGTCCTGGGATCGAGTCC
>NC_081562.1:100485994-100556141 GCF_022355385.1 Mustela nigripes
GCTGCCTTCGGCTCAGGTCATGATCTCAGGGTCCTGGGATCGAGTCCCGCATCGGGCTCTCTGCTTGGCGGGGAGCCTGCTCCCTCTCTCTCTCTCTCTGCCTGCCTCTCCATCTACTTGTGATTTCTCTCTGTCAAATAAATAAATAAAATCTTAAAAAAAAAAAAAGAAAGCATATATTTCTAGAAACTGTAAAATGTATTTGTACCTCTGCCAAGCCAGAGGTACATCTGTACATCTGAGACTCTTAATCTCACAAAACAATCTGAGGGTTGCTGTGGCGGGAGGTGGAGAGAGTGTGGCTGGGTGATGGATGTTGTGGAGGGTATGTGCTATGGTGAGTGCTGTGAATTGTGTAAGACTGATGATTCACCAACATTTATCTCTGGGCAAATAATATATTATATGTTAATAAAAGTAATTAATTAAAAAAAATAAGGTTGACTTTATGAAGCCAAAAAAAGCCCCTTGAAAAAACTGAGCTGGTACCTTATTCATAAGGTTCCAGCAAAGCAGTCTTTAAAAAAAAAGTTTATATGGTCAATCACTATTCATGCAGCACTTATATAAATAATCAGACCAAGTTTAATGCAAACAAATTAGTTTTATTGTGATTATCTTTGATAAAAATGGGGCTAACTATAGAGACAAAAATTATGCTTGCACTTTTGTCCATATTAGATTCAAACCCTATTAATTTTCTTTGAGGTTTTCTTACATACCTGTATATTGGACTGGGTCCTGAATTCTTCTAGAGTCCTCAAATATCTGGCTGCAACTCTCCAAACTAACATTTCCAATTTTCTTTCCTCCTTTTGATTTGGAATCACTGAGAACAAAGACTGCCTTTGAATCTCCTTGGATGGTACTAAATCAGGTCCTCTTTGCTACCCAGATGGCAGCCAAACTTCAGGGACCTGAGCCTTGGGGACATGTCTTACAGCTGAGGAAGTTTCCACCTGCCACCTGGCCCTGTGCACCTTAAAATCTTTTAGCTGGAGACCTCAAAATCAAATTATCTAAGAAGAGGAGTAGCAGACTTTGAGATAAATTGCTCCCACCCAAGAAGCTAGATCAAGACTTCACACTTAGGGGCACCTGGGTGGCTCAGTAGGTTAAAGCCTCTGCCTTCGGCTCAGGTCATGATCCCAGGGTCCTGGGATCGAGTCCCGCATCGGGCTCTCTGCTCAGCAGGGAGCCTGCTTCCTCCTCTCTCTCTCTCTGCCTGCCTCTCTGCCTACTTGTGATCTCTCTCTGTCAAATAAATAAATAAAATCTCTAAAAAAAAAAAAACTTCACACTTAAGCTTAACATGACACTCTTTCTTCCTCTCTTTCCTTTACTCTGGCATTGGCTTGGAAAAATTGGCATTGGCTTGGAGATCATCTGGATCTCCCAGGTCATTGCTAAAGGGGGTAACCCTTCAGCCTGCTGGAATTGTCATAAAAAATTCTGATCTATCCATGACGCTAGAGAGCCCCTGGTCCATTTCCCTGTCTCTGGTGAAAAACCCCAAACCTGGAGAAGAGACAGTAGGCAAGGGTAATCAGAAGAAAACCACCCATGTGGTCTACAGACCCTTAAATTTCACTGGTCTCCATGATAGCCACCTTTCCAGTCCTGAACCACAGACTCAAACATGAATTACCAGTAGGTATCCCTGATTCAAAATTAGCTTGGTAGATCAGTGTTCCCCAGCTAGTATTAAATGCAAATAAGGATACAACCAGGAACTTCCTCACTCTTGAAAATATTACAGAATCCACTATTAAAATAATAGCTGACCAACAAAAATCCTTAGATTCTCTGCCCAAAGTGATTCTTGATAATAAGGCAGACTTTAATTTTCTCTTTGCTGAGCAAAGAAGTGTCTGTACTGGCCAGTACCACCTGCTGAGCCTGGATTCACAGTTCTAGGGAAGCTGAAACTCCGTTACATAACGTCACTGAGCAAGCTACTTGGCTTGAAAAGGTGACTCTTTTAATGGGGTCTTTCTTTTCCTTGTTTGATTTTTATTGGTTTGGGTCTTAGGGATCATGATTTCAAAGTACACTCCAAACACTGGGAATTCTCCTGCTTATAATAATCATAGTAGTCTCCCTGGTGCACTGTATCTTCTGAAAGACTTTACTTTGTTGCTGTTGGTTTTTTTTTTTTTTTAAATTTTATTTATTTATTTGAGAGAGAGAGAGAAGGCATGAGCAGGGGGAAGGGCAGAGGGAGAGGGAGAAGCAAAGTCCCTGCTGAGTGGGGAGTCCAACCCAAGCCAGAGCTCAATCCCAGGACCCCAGGATCATGACTTGAGCCAAAGGCAGATGTTTAAGGGACTGAGCCCCCCAGGTGCCTCTCTCTCAAAGGGTTTAGATGCCTTTGAAAATGGATGTCTCCTCTTCCTGACTCTGTCCAGTGGGAGAAAAGACCTCCATTTTTGGCAAGGAGGTTCTTGCTGTGGCCCCCAGAGGGACGATTCAGACACGCACACGTGTCCACTCTCTGCGTTTGGACATGAAGAAAAGGGCTGGATCTTTATTGATCCAAATAAAGTTTATTGATCCAAATATTTGCTGTTGCTAACCACCAAGCAAATGATCTCCCTAAGACTGGAACATCAGAAAAGGAACAAAAAGAACCACCAACTTCAAAATTGTAAGCCTGAAGTTATAAGCTATGAATGTCACAGAGATTAGGGGGGAGAAGTCATGACCTGTGAGTATCAGACAAAGAATCAACAGAAACTTCAAGAACTTCAGAGCAGGAGCTGGGAGAGCCGCTAATGTCACTCTCAGTTTAGCTGAGAGCTGTGATCAAAGAAGGGGACTGTGAAAAAAGACCCAACAGGACCAAAATGGCGTCAGTTATGCTAACCCCTACATCAACAAACCAAGACTTCATACCTAACCTAATGCAGTTTCAACTTTTCCCAGCAACATAATCTTTAATGAGTCAATCTGCAGTTACCTGGTTGGCTCTAGTGAGGAAATCTGCCTGACAGACCCCTTCTGTCCCCTCAAGCAGGTGACCTTGCCTGAAACAATGCACTCTTTGCTAATAACCTTCCTTTTCCCACCCCTTTTCTGCCTTTAAAAACCTTTCCTCTCTACAGCTCTACAGAGCTCTTTTCTGTTTGTTAGACAGGATGTTGCCCAATTTAGGAATCACTGGAAAAAGCCAAATAGATCTCCGAATTTACTCAGGTGAATTTTGTTTTCAACACACTGGGTATTGTTTGCATGGTTTTAAATGTTTACCATGTACCTGTGTTACTTTTTCAACTCATTTTAATGTTAAAATTAATAAAAAATAAAGCCTCAGCTGAAAGTCTGCCTATTTCAAGCAATTCAGCAGAATAGAATTCTAGGACAAGAAAATCACTTGCAGAGTTTGTGGGAGTGTTCTGAGCTCTGCCCAGGAGTGAAAATTACATAATGGGCATCAGGAGCCCATAGGCCAGGGGAGGACAGAAGTTAGTATGATCACAGAGTCTTCTTATTTATTTATTAGATTTTATTTATTTAAGATAGAGAAAGCACAAGCATGAGGGAGGGGCAGAGGGAGAAGGAGAAGAAGGCTCTCCACTGAGCAGGAAGCCCAGTTCGAGCCTCGATTCCAGGACCCCTTAGTCATGACCTGAGCCAAAGGCAGAAGCTTAACTGAGCCACCCAGGTGTCCCCCATAGGGTCCTCTTTAAGAAGCTGTTTGATGGAGAGGACATGGGCAAGCCAAGGGCCGTTAACCTGCTGATTTCTGCTTTGTGTGCCTATATCAGAAAGAGATCAGAGTTTGGGGTTTTTGTTAATTTTAGGGAATGGCTTTGGGTCAATAAAGATCCAGCCCCTGGGGTGCCTGGGTGGCTCAGTGGGTCAAACCTCTGCCTTCGGCTCAGGTCATGATCCCAGGGTCCTGGGATTGAGCCCCACATCGGGCTCTCTGCTCAGCAGGGAGCCTGCCCCCCCAACCTGCCTCTCTGCCTACTTGTGATCTCTATCAAAAAGATAAAGAAAATCTTAAAAAAAAAAAAAAGACATTAAAAATAAGATTTAAAAAAAGAAAAGCAGGGGCGCCTGGGTGGCTCAGTGGTTTGGGCTGCTGCCTTCGGCTCGGGTCATGATCTCAGGGTCCTGGGATCGAGCCCCGCATTGGGCTCTATGCTCTGCAGGAAGCCTGCTTCCCTCTCTCTCTCTCTCTCTCTCTCTGCCTGCCTCTCTGCCTACTTGTGATCTCTGTCTGTCAAATAAATAAATAAAATCTTTAAAAAAAAATAAAAATAAAAATAAATAAAAAAAGAAAAGCAGATTTGGTTTAAATAAATAAATAAATAAAGATCCAGCCCAATATTCCCTTTTCTTCATGTCTAAACATGAAAAGTGGACACGGTGGCGGGGTGGGGAGGTGTCTGAATCGTCCCTCTGGGGCCCAGCAAGAACTTCCTTGCCAAAAACGCAGGATTTTTCTCCCAGTGGACGGAGGCAAGAAGAGGAGATGTCCATTTTCTTTTCTTTCTTTCTTTTTTTTTTTTTTAAGATTTTATTTATTTATTTATTTGAGAGAGAGAGAGACAGAGTGAGAGAGCATGAGAGGGGAGGTCAGAGGGAGAAGCAGACTCTCCATGAAGCTGGGAGCCTGATATGGGACTTGATCCCAGGACTCCGGGATCATGACCTGAGCCAAAGGCAGTCACTCAACCAACTGAACCACCCAGGCACCCGAGAGATGTCCATTCTCAACAGAGGTGCTTTTCTATGCACAGTGGCCAATTCAGTTTTGATTGCACCTAGGATAACTTTCCCCAGGAGAGCCTAGGCCTGAGAGTTGAAAGACCAAAGCTCTAACCCCAGCTCTGCCTTTAACCTGGCACAAACTCTGGGCAGGGACTTCTCCCTGGGCCTCAGTTTCCTCACTAGTAAAGTCAGAGTCCTGGACAAAAGCCAGGTTTCCCAGCCTTCAACCATTCACACATCTTCTACATGATTTTGGCCAAATCTACCTATCTTATTAATGTAACATCTTTAAATGCCTTCACATTTTTTAGATTAAATACATTTGTTTTACAAGGACAGTTTAGGAGCACCTGGGTGGCTCAGCCGATTAAGCATCTGACTCTTGATTTTGGCTCAGGTCATGATCTCTGGGTCATGAGACTGAGGGCCACATCCGGCTTCTGCACTGAGTGTGGCCCCTGCTTAAGATTCTCTCTCTCTCTCTCTCCCTTTCCCTCTGCCCTCTCATCCCTGGCTCATGCTCTCTTTCTTAAAAATAAATAAATAAAAGGAAAGTTGTTACCGCTATAATAAACAGAATGTCTGTAGCATTTGACATAAATGGAAGACAACTATAAAAACACTAAAAAACCAAAAAAAGTTTTTATAATTATCACTTACAGCTAACACTTGAACCTATCAATTAATCTTAATAGCCCTAAAAGAGTGATAGACATTACATAGCTCCTGATGTGATGAAATTGGTAGTACCAAACTCCACCTGTGAGGTATTCTTGTCAAAAAATTACTGGGACACCTGGGTGGCTCAGTCAGTTCAGCACCTGCTCAGGTCCTGATCCCAGGGTCCTGGGATTGAGTCCCACATGGGGCTCCTTGCTTGGCGGGGAGCCTGCTTCTCCCTCTGCTTGCCACTCCTCCTGATTGTGTTCCCTCATGCCCTCTCTCTCTCTCTGACAAATAAGTACAATCTTTTTAAAAAAATTAAATGTGAACTTAATCAAGTCTCTAGATTTAAGCACCAATCTAAGGACAATACAAGGGACAGAGGAATGTTAAATCGCACCATGGGAACGCAGCCAGTTCCTATTCAAACGTGCACAACTTCATGAGACAATTGCTTCATTTCTTCGACCAATCAGTGATAAGAGGGAAAAAAATCTGGGGGAGTAAATACATAAACTCAAAGGGATTTAAGGGACATATCAACCAAATATCATGCATAAATTTTTTCTGAATCCTGATTCAAATAAACTAAATGTAAATATAATATGACAGGAAATTGGGAAAATTTGAATACTGCCTGGATATGCATCATCATTAGGGGATTCTTCTTCTTTTTTTAAAGGTTTTATTTATTTATTTATTTATTTATAAAGATTCTGTTCATTTATTTGACAGACAGAGATCACAAGCAGGCAGAGAGAGAGGGGGGAAGCAGGCTCCTTGCTGAGCAGAGAGCCCGATGTGGGGCTCGATCCCAGGACCCTGGGATCATGACCTGAGCCGAAGGCAGACGCTTTAACCCACTGAGCCACCCAGGTGCCCCTAAAGATTTTATTTATTCATTTGACAGAGAGAGAACACAAGCTGGGGGGACAGCAGGGAAAGGCAGAGGGAGAAGAAGGCTCCCTGCTGAGCGAGGAACCTGATATGGGACTAGATCTCAGGACCCCGGGACTATAACCTGAGCGGAAGGCAGATGCCCAACTAAGGGAGGCATCCAGGCACCCTGGATTATTCTTCTTTCTTTTTTTCTTTTTAAAGATTTTATTTATTTATTTGATAGAGATCACAAGTAGGCAGAGAGGCAGGCAGCGGCAGGGGTGGGGTGGATGGGAAGCAGGCTCCCTGCTGAGCAGAGAGCCCAATTCAGGTCTCAATCCCAGGACCCTGAGATCATGACCTGAGCCGAAGGCAGCGGCTTAACCCACTGAGCCACCCAGGCGCCCCTATTCTTCATTCTTAATGGGTGACAATGATACTGTGGATATGTTTTTAAGGAGTCATTACTTTGGGGGCACTGGGTGGCTCAGTGGGTTGGGCATCTGCCTTCAGCTCAGGTCACAATGCCAGGGTTCTGGGATCAAGCCCCACATCCGGCTCCCTGTTCGCTGGGGAGCCTGCCTCTCCCTCTCCCTTCTCCCCTGCTCGTGTTCACTCTCTGTCAAAATAAATAAAATCTTTTTTTAAAAGAGTCATTACATTTTAGGAGGGGAAGAAAAAAAGAGTCATTACATTTTGGAGATATGTACTAGAGTATTTACAGACTAGATGATACAGTGTTTTGTATTTGCTATAAAATAATGTGGTGGTGGATGTTTGGGGATGTAGATGAAAGGAAACCATTAACTGACCATGAATTGGTAATTGTTGAAGCTGAGTGGGATACATGGGGGTTCATTATCTAATTATTCTACTCTTCTATATGTTACATATAAATTTTTCGTAATTAAAAAGATATTAAAAATAAGCAATGAGGGGCATCTGGTAGGCTCAGCTGGTAAAGTGTATGATGCTTGGTCTTGGGGTTGCGAGTTCAAGCCTTACGTTGAATGTAGAGATTACTTAAAAATAAAATCTTAGGGCGCCTGGGTGGCTCAGTGGGTTAAGCTGCTGCCTTCGGCTCAGGTCATGATCTCAGGGTCCTGGGATCGAGTCCCGCATCAGGCTCTCTGCTCAGCAGGGAGCCTGCTTCCTCCTCTCTCTCTCTGCCTGCCTCTCTGCCTACTTGTGATCTCTCTCTGTCAAATAAATAAATAAAATCTTAAAAAAAAAAATAAATAAAATAAAATAAAATCTTAAAAAAAAACAGTAAAAAATTAAAATGAGCAATGAAGTACAAACAATGATAAATCTAACAAACTTATAAAATAAAAAACATATTTACAAAAACACATTTCATGCTGATGAGGTTTTCTCATATGGTGCTTCATGTTGAAGATTTGAGGCCATACACACAAGAAAGAAGAATTATTTAAAGACGAACATGAGGGCAAACCTGAATGTGACAGTAAAACTCCTTTACTGCAAAATATGTTCCTAAGAAGTATAAAGATCTTAATTCCTCTTTAAAAAGCTAGAAAAAAAAAAATCATTCTGTTGCTTTTTAATGGAAGCAAAAACATATCATCCTAGGTCTGTAGCAATAACATCCATGAACTTACAGGTTTTATATGATCGTTATTTCTCTAATATCTACTAAAATAAGGCCATGGACATTGAGATTCTGAAATTGTAACAGACACAGAGAGCCACTCTGGGGCCACCGCAGGTGGCACAGGAAAACCCTGGACTGGGAGGGCGCACCTGAGCAGTCAACCAGACCCCTCTGGGGATCTCAGAGTTTACCAGGCATGTTCAGTCCATGGTGTCTTCCTCCCTGGACAGGGAGCTGGGCCACCCTACCTGTGATCCAGAAGTTGATCTGACGCCCCAGGATCTTGACCGTGGACTGCATCCAGTTGAAGACTATGTTCTGCCCCACGGAACCATTGCACGGCAGCTCGGCTGTGTCTCCCACCTTCCCCAACACCACTTCTCTCCCCTGAGTGACCACGGGGAGCATCGCTAGGTGGGGAAAAAAGGAGCTCAGGCCTCAAGGCCAACCCCTCACCTCTGCATCTTCCAATCAGCCCCTCCTCCCACCGGGACCCCAAGTCTGAGCACTCACCCAACTCCAGCACCAGGAGCAGATGCCTAAGAGCAGCTCCTAGATTCATCGCGGCCTTGCTGAAGCAGGGACCTGGGCCTTCCCCGCACAAAGGGCAGGGCCTGAGGAGACACCAATCATCAGTCAGTAGGCACTTACTGGGCCTGGAGCACAAAGGGATATGAGGGGGTGACAGGCAATCGCACCCACACAGCCCAGCCAGGGACCTAACCACCCGTAGGTACCACACAAGGCTGTGGCCAGAGCAGGTTCTCAAAGTGGCCTCAGAAAAGGATTCACAGGGGCGCCTGCGTGGCTCAGTGGGTTAAAGCCTCTGCTTTCAGCTCAGGTCATGATCCCAGGGTCCTGGGATCGAGCCCAGCATCGGGCTCTCTGCTTGGCAGGGAGCTTGCTTCCTCTCTCTCTCTGCCTGCCTCTCTGCCTACTTGTGATATCTGTCTGTGAAATAAGTAAATAAAATCTTAAAAAAAGAAAAGAAAAGGATTCACAGAGAAGGTGGCAAACTGGTAGTGACAGAGATAGGGGGCCAGGCCACGCCGTGAAGGTCCTCAAATGCCATGTTGCCATGAGGGGCCATGACCCTAGGCACTGGGGAACCAGTAAAGGACTTTATGTCAAGAAGGACATGATTTGGTGTGCAGAGTAGCTTTTTCAGTGACAGGGGGGCGGGGGGGACAAGCTGGAGGAGGGCCAAGCACAGGAGGCCAGGTGCTGACCATCCTGGTGAGAGAAGACAGGCCCGAACTGAGACAAGTCAGAACTATGGAAATGTGGAAAAAGACTGTCCTGAGGGGCACGACTGAGGACAAATTCCCAGGACTGGGGGCCAGATACACTGTGAGCGGTGAGGGAGAGAAGGAACGGAGGGTAACTCCCGGCTCACGCTCAGACCAGCCCTGTAAGGCCTCTGAGGGAAAACAGAAAAATACTGTTTCAGAGTTGGTTTTTGTGAGTTCCGGAGATGGTTGGGGAGTGTAGAAAGGCTCTGAATGAACCCAGCACAATGAGCAGTGTGAGGTTAGAGCTGCGATTCTCTCTCTCTCTCCTTTTTAAAAAGATTTTATTTATTCACTTGAGAGAGATAGAGAGAGAACACCAACAGGGAGGAGAGGTGGAGGGAGAGGGAGAAGCAGACTCCCCAGTGAGCAGGGAGCCTGAGATCACGACCCAAGCTGAAGGCAGATACCCAACTGACTGGGCCACCCAGGCACCCAGAGCATCTGCTCTCAAAGTGTGGTCCTGGATCAGCAGCAGCTGTCAAACTTGTTAGAAATGCAAATTCTCAGGCCTCACCCCAGTCCTGCTGAATCAGAGACTGGGGGTGGGGTGGGATGGGGGTTGTCTAGCCTGCTGTGTTTTCACAACGCCCCCGCCCCCCCACCCAGGTGACTGGTGTAGGCTCAAGTGTGCAAACCATAAGTTAGAGGGAAAGGGGGGAAACCCACTGTGCCACAGCTAGGTTAGGCAGCCTGTCAGGGGGCAGGGCCCAGCTCCCAGCTGGGAGTCTGGAGAGCACTCAGGGAGGATGGGGGTGGGATGTGAGAAAGCATCCGAGGCCTGGTTGAGAATCTTGCCAGGGAGGCTAGAAGCTCAGGGCTTTGCTCTGCAGACGACTGGGAGGAACTGCTGAATTTTGAGCAGAGACGGGACAGGGTCTGTGTAGAGCTTTGGGAAGGGGACTAGATGACATGGAGGGAGTGGGGACTGGAGGAAGGCCACCAGATCATGTCTGGAAGGCAGGTGGGAACAGGGCTGGTATCTTTACCCTCCAGGCCCAGATTGCAAGTAGGCCTCAGAGGGGTGGCTGCCTTGGGGGCAGTGTCAGGGTGAACTTGGTCCAAAGCTCGGCAAGAGGAGACTGTCCAGACCTGTTTCTCTGTCCCTGCCCCGTCTTTGCTGACTGAGCTCTGCAGCTCCCTGCCCACTCCCACAGGCCCCTGCTGATGCCCTCGAGGCCATGTCCACCTTCTATCTCACGGTGAAGTGTTTGGGAAGCTTGATCTCCTCCAAGATAAAGATGAGGGTCCAGCCAGCACCCGCTGGAGCGTCGAGAAGGGATTTGGGGTGTGCTTGGTTAACTTAGATCAAATTGAATTGAATGGAGGAGGGAAAATCACTGACTTTTTTCTGTACTCGACATATTAATTGTGTTACTAAAGTGGATCATTTAAGTATGTGTCTATGCCCTGTCCTGGATGAAGCCAACTCACCCCAATCCATGTTGCCTACTCCTGTGCCCCTGCCCACAATTGCCCTCCCCCCAACCCCTCCCCACACCTGGGCTGTTCTTCAGCCTCCCTGCCCTGCTCTCTACAAGGAGGTTGATCTCTGCAGACTGGCATACAGGCTCCCTTGCTCCCCTGCTACTAGCTGGGGTTGGCCAGTGGGACGCACCCACGAGAGACAGGAGGGTCAGAGAAAGATGTTGGGGTCTTTTCCCTAACTATCTTCCTACTCAGGTCTAATTTCTGGCAATTGCTATACTCCCTCCCTCCCCCTTCTTTTCCCCACACCCTGACTGTAGCTCCTGTCAGGTGGCCCCCCAATCCACAGCTCAAACCCTCCCTAGGTTCCAGAAACATTATTTCACCCTTGCCCCTTCCAGATCCTGCCTGCTGCAGTTAACATCTGGTGCGCCTCCATGTGCTGACTGATTCCCTCTTGCCACCTCTGGGAAGAACCCCTTTCTGGAGTCTCTTGAGCCATCAGAGGCAGATTCTGTTTCCCGTTGGGCACTGACCCATGACAGGGATGTTCTCAGATGAGTGCTGGGGACATGGACCTCCCAATGAGGATATATATATATATCTCCATATATAGAGAGATATATCAGATATGATATAAAAATGCCATCTCTAGGGGGCGCCTTGGTGGCTCAGTTGGTTCAACGACTGCCTTCAGCTCAGGTCATGATCCTGGAGTTCCCGGATGGAGTCCCTCATCAGGCTCCCTGCTCAGCAGGGAGTTTGCTTCTCTCTCAGACCCTCCCCCATTTCATACTCTCTCTCTCAAATAAATAAATAAAATCTTTAAAAAAAAATGCCATCTCTAATCACTCCATCTGCCTGAAAGAGTAATGTCTCAGGGCCTAACATAAAATAGGGACTTGACAGAAATTTTTTTTTTAAGTTTATTTTTTTTTTTTTTTAGTAATCTCTACACCCAACGTGAGACTCAAACTCACGACCCTAAGATTAAGAGTTGCATGATCTTCTACCTGAGCCAGCTAGATGTCTCTGACAGAATTTTTTTTAACCAGGGAGATAGGAAGTGAAGAGATTGAGAAGATTTCCAGAAACAGAGGGTGGAGGCTGCTCAGGAGGGCAGCTGTTTACAAGCTAGCATGGGGCATGCATGGGGTTGCTGAGGGGAGAGAGTGCGCTAAGGTCGCTCTTATGTCTGAGAGTGGTTCCCACTGTCCCCCCTATCCCGGACTTGTCCCCAGCTATGTCCTTGGTGAGCGGAGAGTAAAGGAGTCTCCATTTGGAATATCCCTTCCCTAGGCTCCAAATTCAGTATAGATGCCTGGGGAAGGCTAGGGACACTATTGACCCTCCCCCAGGTGGTGGTCATTTCTTCTTCCTCACACCATGATCCTGGGGTCTGTGCCGAGAGCTCCTTCCCCACCTCCAGTTCCTTGTACTGCCCCAAATCACCCGGGGCTCAGCTCGGTGGAGGAAGCTAAGGGTTTCCAGCTGCTGCTTGCTTTGGTGACTTGGGCTTCCGCTGCCGCCCCAAAGGGCAGGCTTTTGATTCCCACATCCTCATCCTCCCCAGAGGCTCTCTGCCCCAGTACAGTAGCACCCTGTAAGCCATAGCGCCTTAGAGAGGTTGGGAGGGCTTGCTGGTCCCCCAGGCTCTGGCCCCCCCATCTCTCTCTCTCTCTTTCCCTTTGTCTCTTCTTGTTCCTCTGCTCACATCTGTGCATTTCTGTATGTGTGCCTCCCCACACTGATGGCTCCCTTACTGAACTCCCCACGTCTGTACCTCTCTTCCTCATGGCCTTGGATGCCAGGAACCAATTCCGGCTCTGTTGGTCTGGCCCGGAGCACCCCTTGCCTCTCTCCTCCTTTTTCATCTCCACCTCCAGCTGCCACTAAGCTCTAGCCCCTTCTTGCCAGTAAACAGGCATCCAGGCCTCTGGCAGGAACACAGGCTTTCAACAAGCTTTGATGTGAGGGGAGCCTGCAGAGCACAGCCTGGAGCCGAAGGTGGGTGAGAGGGAGATGTCTACAGGGTGGACCAAGGGAAAAGGACAAGGAGTGCACAGAGGCCCCAAGGGAGAATGAGGGAAGCTGGGAGGGAGAGACCCAGAGCAGCTCGTCAACGGCACCGCTACACTTCTCATAATCCCTGATCCCACGCCAAGCCCAGGGTAGTACAAACCAGGCAGTGTCAGAGGGAAAGGGATGAAGACATTCTGAAAGGCAGCACACATGCCCAGAGCAGGAGACCAAAAGAGAGATCAAAAGGGACCAAGAGAACGGTGAGACCAAAATGGCAACACACATTCGCAAACTCTCTGAGCTCTTGAGGTTCCTGTTCCCCTTGCCCTGGCCCCCCACATGGGATGAGGAGCAAGACTGGGGAGAGGAAGAGGGCACAGCCCCACCACAGCAACAGTGTGTGGTCCCACAGACACTTTCATCTTCTCCCCGGAGCCCCCAGGCAGCCCCTCGAGCCCCCACCGCATTCACGCTCTCTACTGTCTTCGTTTACAGTTCCTAGAGACTGTGACCCTCTAAGGGACCCTTGTGGTTCAGTGGCTGCAACCTCCGCCATCCTCTCCTTTGCCTCAGACGCCCACGTGGGGGGTGCTGTGCCCTCCTTCCTTCCTTCCCCTCTATCCCCCAAAAGGTGTGGAACAGAGCTCAACCTTAGAGCCCTGCAAACCCAGGCCCCCGTCTGCCCCTTTCCCATCACCCACCTTCATCAAAGTTATTTCATTCAACATTTGTTGAGTGTCCAAAATGTGCAAGACCCTTGGTCTACCGAACTCCCTTGTTGCCACCACCTCACCATTATGGCCCCGGGTCAGGGCCTAAGCCGCTACAGCCCTTCTGCCTAGAACCAGTTGGTCGGGGGGAGTTTTATTTCAAGGTAGACCCCTTCTACACAAGTGCCCCCCAAGTGAAAGGGGGAAATCATGTTGGGAGTTCTCTCTGATCCTGTCCTCGGGGAACTCCTTCATCCGAGGTTATGAAGGCGGCCATTTTGTACGAGCCCACAGAATCTAACACAGCACGAGAAATTATTTATCAAAATATGAAACGGGGTTATCTCCCCCATCAGGTTCTACTGTCAGCCTCACCCCTAAAAATTTGCCCCACAAGAAAGGGACTTTCAGGAAGAGCTATCCCACCCAGAGCAAAATGTTTGAATTAGTGATAGTGGGGCCTTTCTATTTTGAGGAATCTGACCATACCAAGAAGGTCCCTCTCCCAGAGAAGGTCCTTCTCCCAGAATATGTCTA
The DNA here is from genome assembly GCF_022355385.1 of Mustela nigripes. NCBI lineage: Eukaryota > Metazoa > Chordata > Mammalia > Carnivora > Mustelidae > Mustela > Mustela nigripes. The sequence continues at coordinate 100,499,857 of NC_081562.1, forward strand.
GAAGGGAAGGCTGAGAACACCTGGGGGACAGCGCTGCAAGGCCATGGAGGTCTTAGAAGAGGGAAAAGGACAAAGAGGGTGGAGGTGGGTGGTGGGATTATACAAGACATTCCATCTTGAGGGGTATCACCTCCTGCATCCCCCCACACCACACCAAGCTCAGGAAGGACCTGCAGATCCTTTTCTAAACTGCCTTGCCTCCTTTTCTAGAGCAGCTGAGACATCTAAAACTTTCTTAGAAGCCGTTTTTCTAATGACGGGTTTACCTAAGAATGTGTATCTATCATGTTTACAGCATTGCATATCTAAGAGCTCAGTTTTAACCTTTTCAGATAATTTCGTTAATCATGAGCTTTAAGCTCATTAAAACGAAAGCACCCTTAGACATATTGTTCAAAAATCCTAAAAATGCCCCAAGTTAGACAAAAATGTACAAACAAATATAAGCAGAAAAGATAGGTAAAGGAACCTACCTCAGTTATAGGGCTTATGACATGCTGCAAACAAATATGGTTTCTGGTGTGAATTTCTGGCAATGGCGTCATTGGGAAAATTGATCTGGGGAGACTCGTTTCTAGACTAGATTTCACCTGTTCTTCTATTTTCTTGCTTTTTCCTTTGTTTCCCCTTTTCGTTTAATTTTTTTGTGGGCATCCTTCCTCCTTAATCCACATTTATTCTTTCTATTCGTTTCCCACCCCTCCTTCTCTCTTTTCTCGCTCTTTCCCCTCTTCCTAGCCTCTTCTCCTCCATGGCCCCTTACCTAGTTGCCTCCCACTGCCTTTCTCAGCCTGGGTGGCCTCAGGTATCCGTGCCTTCTCTGACCTTACGATCTAGCTCAGCGCCACTCTGAGGAGCACCTTCTGCTCCAGGCACTGAGCCATGCGCAGGGGGATGTGGAGAGAAGTTCGCCATAGTCCCCAGACTCTTGAAACTCACAGTTCACTTAGTGTGAAACACAGAAGAAGATGACCAGAGTGGTAGGCAGAGAACTGAGAATCCAGAACATTCCAAAACGCATCTGCTGTCATGTTCTCCTCCCCTTCCCAGACCCTTGGAAAGAAATGAAGCTGACCGAATCCATCTTACCTTGGGACTTGTGTCTTCCCTTCCTTCTGCTTCTCACACAGGTGTGTCTATGTGAAGGCTGGGAGTGTGCGGCCAGGAGCCCCCTGAGGAGAGTGCTTGTTACTTCTGCAGAGACATATGTAAACGAAGAGACAGGAAGCCTGGTGGTGAGGCTCCTCCACACCCCAGGCCTGGGCCAACCCCCAACGTCACCATCTGGGACTGGGGTCCCCACCCCCCTGCCTCTCAGGGAAGATGTCAAAGTGAAAATGCCAAAGTCAAGGGAAAAAGTTGAGCAGAACCAGACTGGAGTTCAGAGTGTCACTGAACTTGTTGCATAACAAGAAAAAAGATGGGTTTGATGACACTGCAGTTTGGTTTGGGCTTCAAAGGAAGAAGTGAGAGGGAGGTGGGGGACACATGAGGGCATTTGGTAAGCCCCAAGCAGCCCCTGACTCCAGAGTCTTGAGGGCATTTGTTCAGCGGGGAGGGACAGGAGGCATTACTGGTGGCCCAGCGTGGCAGAGAGGGCCTAGACTGAGACCTGCAGATTGACGCCCAGAGTGACAACGGACCAGACCCTTTTCCTCCAGCCCTTCATCTCTGGCCAGCCCTCCAGTGTTTCTCTAGCCCAGGTCTCTCTCAGGCTCCAGATGTATAGATCTATCTGCCCATCGGGCATCTTCACTTGGACGCTCCCCGCACAGCAAACCCAACGTGTCCCACGCGCCGCTTCTCATCGGCTTACCACCTCCTTCTAGACCTCCTTCTCCTGCAAGTCCCTGCCCAGCTAGGGCTTTGCCACCTCCCAGCTGCTCAGGCTAGATCAACTGCGTGTACTCTCCGACTCCTTCACCCAACCCCTCCCACGTGTTTATTTGCCGTTTCCTGTGGATGTTACCTTCGAACTCTCTCAGAAGTCTTTCCAAGTCTCTCTGCTCCACTACCACCGTTCCATCCATTCCGACCCCAGGCGCCTTCCCCATCCTGTGCCAGGACGACAGGCCCTGCCTCCTCACTGGTCTCCTGGCCTCCCCATTCTGTCATCCTCTAGGCCATCCTCCACCAGCAGCCTGAGCGCTGGTACCCTCAGTGCTCTTTAAAGGTGCCCATGTGACCGCGCCCTTTCCCTCCCAGGAAAAGAGCAGCTAGTTGAGCTCCCAACTCCAACAATTCACACAGACATTTCTACCAGAGACACGCTTGTGAATCATTTGCGGCAGAAAGGCATCGTGCTGCTTCTCGTTTTATAACACCGTGTACTCAACGTTTGAGATGTAATAACATTAATATTCACTGCTTCATCAAAGGCATTCTTAAGTGCAAGTGGCATTAATATTTGTATTCTTTTTTTACTGCAAGGGCCTGGCGGTAAAGAACATAATGACAAGCCTGGTTTGGCTCCGCTGCCTTGATTTGTGCTAAGGCAGCAGTCTAACCCAGATTGTTTTTGCAACATCATTGCAATGTCAACATAGTGACAAAAGCCAACAACGTCTTACTGTTTTTATGAAGGTAGACTGACCTCAAACTCTCCCTGAAAGGGTCTCGGGGACCCCTCCCTCCATGGGCCATACTTTGAGAACCACTAACCGAGGAAACTGTTGTTCATTCTTCAGATCTTCACTATTTCTCAGCAAAGACTTTCAGTTGTCCCCAAAATGTTGTCTCTTTCCTCTTTAGTAATAGAACGCTCCCTTCTTTAGCTGAGCTCATGGCTGCCCAGATTTAATGTCTAGTGGATCCCAGCCTCCCTTGCAACTGGATGTGGCTAAATGACTCAATTTTGGTTAATGGATATAAGTGCAAGTGTTCGTTGCAAGCTCTAGGGCGATCCTTTACAGAGAGGGTGTGTGTCCTTCTCAGGCTTCCTCCCATTCCTGGGCACCTGCTTACAGCCTACCTGCTTTTCTCACTTACATTACCTCACAGGTCCTAATGGGCATTTAAGTTTCTAACCTCTGATCTAAGCCAGTTCTGCCCATTCATTCATATATTCAACAAGCTGTGTTATTTTTGTTTTTGTTTTAAGATTTTATTTTTAAGTAATCTCTGCACCCAAAGTGGGGCTCAAACCCACAACCCTGAGATCAAGAGTCACAGGCTCTACCGACGGAGCCAGCCAGGCCTCCACATTCAAGTGTCTTCTAGGCCCAAGGCCCTCTGTGGGTGCTGGGGATGTAATAAGTAAGCTAGATGTGGTCACTGCTCCAGCCTCCTTAGACACTAAACAATTAATAATGGCATCACAATTGGACACATGCTACAAAAGAGAATCCCAGAGTGCTGGGATCTTATTATAGGGAGCCTTATTTCAACTGGGAGATCAAGAAAGGCTTCCCTGCCAAATGTGTATCGGGGAGCATTGGGCTCTGCAGCAAGTGAAAGAAAAGTCAACATAATAGAAGCTTAACTGAGACTGAAGGTGATTTCTTTTTTTTTTTTTTTTTTTAAGATTTTATTGATTTGGGGTGCCTGGTGGCTCAGTGGGTTAGGGCCTCTGCCTTCGGCTCAGGTCATGATCCCAGGGTCCTGGGATCGAGCCCCACATGAGGCTCTCTGCTCTGCTGGGAGCCTGCTTCCTGCTCTCTCTCTCTCTCTCTGCCTGCCTCTCTGCCTACTTGTGATCTCTCTCTGTCAAATAAATAAATAAAACCTTAAAAAAAAAAAGATTTTATTTATTTATTTGAGAGAGAGACAGTGAGAGAGAGCATGAAAGAAAAAAAGGTCAGAGGATGAAGCAGACTCCCCATGGAGCTGGGAGCTGGACTCACAGATCATGACCTGAGCTGAAGGCAGTTCCTTAACCAACTGAGCCACCCAGGTGCCCTGAAGATGATTTCTTACCTGAAAGAAGTCTGGAGGCAGGTGCTTCAGAGGTAAGGGAGACACGGGAGCACGCCACACACCCCCACCCCGCACCCTGCAGCAGGATTTCCAGAATTTCTGGACCTTGTTGCTTCCGATATCCTCTGTACATGACCCTTCGTCTCAAGCTCCCTGGTTGAAACCAGGTTCCGTTCATAAGGTAAGATGGACCAGTACCCCATGCTTCCTCTCCCTTGCAAATACTCGCCCAGGTGTAATCATTATGAAATTACTGTTTAGTGTCTCTCTGGCAGGCTCAAGCGGTGACCATGTCTGTCTGTCTGTCTGTCTTAGCACCCAGCAGAGTGCTTGGACCTGGTAGACCCTTATTACTATTGAATCCTTTATTAAACATATTGACGGGCGCCTGGATGGCTCTGTTGGTGAAACGTCTAACTCCTGATTTCAGCTCAGGTCATGATCTGAGTGTCCTGGGATTGAGCCCCACATTGGGCTCTGTGCTGAGCATGGAAACTGCTTAAGATTCTCTCCCTCCATCCCCACACTAACCCCTACTCAGACATGAGGGTGCACTCTCTCTTTTAAAAAGAAATGAAGGGGTGCCTGGGTGGCTCAGAGGGTTAAAGCCTCTACCTTCGGCTCAGGTCATGATCTCAGGGTCCTAGGATTGAGCACCACATCAGGCTCTCTGCTCAGCAGAGAGCTGGATTCCTCCTCTCTCTCTGTCTACCTCTGCCTACTTGTGATTTCTATCAAATAAATAAATAAAATCTTAAAAAAAAAAAAAGAAATTGAATTGTGTTGATATTTATTGGTATTCAATATGTTGTGCTAAAATATGCCTACTGCGAAATTTACCATTTTAAAACCATTTAAAACCGCCTGGGTGGCTCAGTGGGTTAAGCCTCTGCCTTCGGATCAGGTCATGATCTCAGGGTTCTGGGATCGAGCCCAGTTGGGCTCTCTGCTCAGCAGGGAGCCTGCTTCTCTTCCTCTTTCTCTGCCTGCCTCTCTGCCTACTTGTGATCTCTCTCTCTCTATCAAATAAATAAATAAAATATTTTTAAAAAATAAATAAAAAATAAAACCATTTGGAAGCCTACGGTTTTGTGGCATTAAATACATTCATGTTATTAGGCGGCCATCACCACCATCCATCTCCAGAACTTCTTCATCCTCCCCAAATGAAGCTCTGTACCCTTTAAACACTTACTGCCCATCCTCCTCCTCCAGCCCCAGCTGTTGAATATGTTATTCTTATTTTATTTTATTTTATTTTATTTTGTAAAAAGAATTTATTGGACGCCTGGGTGGGTCAGTCAATTAAGCTACTGCCTTCAGCTCAGGTCATGATCCCAGGATCCTGGGATCGAGTTCTGAACTGGGTTCCCTGCTCAGTGGGGAGCCTGCCTCTCCCTCTCCCTCTGCCTGCTGCTCCCTCTGCTGTGTGCTCTCTCTCTGTCAAATAAATAAAAATCTTTAAAAAAAATAAAATTAAAAAAGAGTTTATTTATTTGAGAGATTTATTTACTGAGAGAGAGCTCAAAAGCAGAGGGAGTGGCAGAGGCAGGCTCCTCAATGATTAGGGAGCCCGACACAGGGCTCAATCCCAGGACCCTGAGATCATGACCTGAGCCAAAGGCAGACGCTTAACGGACTGAGCCACCCAAGTGCTCCTATTTCTTTGATTTGATTTAAATTCCTGTTGAATACTTTTTGAATGAATGAATAAATGAATGGAAAGCCAAGTATAAGGATCACAAAATCAAATGACTACTACAGGAGCCTGCTAGGTAACATGAGTGAGAAATTAGGCTGGCGTAAACAGTAGGGGGGGGGGGGAGAAGGTGCGTCAGCTGGAGGGAATGCACCTTTTAATGAGGGCAGCTCCTGAGCACACAGCTCCAGCTGAGATGATAGGAGAGCTACGCCAGAATGTGAACCCAGACTTGCCTGCCTGTTCTACCAAACTTTCAAGGAAAGGTGGAATACCAAACATTTATATGATATCCCCTAATTTTAATGTTGGCAGCTAATTGTTCTTGCCCTGATTGAGTCAAACAAAGCATTCCAAAGGGCTGAATCTAGCTCAGGGCCACCAATTTGCAACCGATAGACCAGACGGATTGTGTGATACTGTCCAGCCCTTGGGTCTGTAAACTTGAGCGCCCATGACGTTGGATTCTCAGGAGTTAACAGGCCCCAAGGACCTGGCTGGCCCTCCCTCTGGGATTTCCAAACAGGAGGAGAGAGGAAGTTTCTGCTGAGCAGTTAGGACTGCTGTGTACTTTATATGGTTGTGCATTTTGTTTAATTCTTATGACAATAATGGGACATATGTGCTCTTCTCCAGATCACACAGATAAAGAAAGTGATGCTCGAACAGTTTAAGAGCTAGCAACCATATTGGTAGAACTGGGATTCCAACTCGGCTGCTGGAGACCCAGCCCTTGATGATTTCCCCCCACCCCGGCCCCCACCACCTCCCCTCTGCATTAAGAAAGGCCAATTAATTAATTAATTTTAAAAAAAGGAAGGCCAGGCTGACGGCTAAGAGAAGTCTTCTCCCACGGTGACAGAGGAGTATGAGGCTGACAAGCCCGTCTGGGGCCTTCTGAGGCTTCGCACTGCTGTGATCCCTCCCATTGACTGGGGGATTTTCCACATTCCAAGTACTTTCACATACATTAGCACATGTCAAGCATTTTTGGTAGGTATTACTGTCCCCCTTTTATGGAAGAAGAAACTGAAGTGAAGCTGTTTGCTCCATCACAAACCTGTAAGCATGGAGAATGGGGATTTCCAGAAGGCTCCTGCTTCCTGGTAGAGAGCTAATTTTGCTGTGTGCGTTTTGTCTCCAGGCTGGAGGAGGGGAAGAAGCCCAAGATGGGAGAAAGGAGAAAGATGGGGAGAAGAGCGAAGCCCACTTGGTGACCTGCTGATGGGGTGTCAGGGGCCAGGCTGTTGGAGAAGGGGTACGGCAACCTGTGGAGTAGGGAGTTGGAAGCCCCAGGTGCAGGCTTGTGGTGGCCTCTTTACCAGAATCTTCTGCAGCTGCAATGACACCCTCTGTGAAAGGGGTTGGGGGTAGGGCTTGGAGATGGGGGAGGTGGGGGAGGGGTGATCAAGGCTATTGTTTGGGAAGCAGAGTCTTAGAGGGCTGACCCACCTCCACCCCAGCCATATTGTCCCTAACTCCCGGACCACATTTGGCAACTCAGAGGGAGGCTTCTGGGCCTCTTGCCTCCCATAGGAGGTTGGAGCAGGCAAATTTCAGAGCTTGGCCTGGGCTCAGCCAGTTGGCACCTGCAGCCCTTGGAGAAACTGTCAGCCACAGCAGCTAGAAGCCATGCCTGCCCCAACCCCACTCCTTCAAAGTCAGGGGCGCACTGGCAAATGTGATCTGAATGAGCACAATATGGCCTCTTGCCTGACACACTTGACTTGGCAAGACCCTGAAATTCGTTTGGCTTCCAGAAACTCTGGCCGTAGACAGTAGAAGAGGCTATCAGCCCCATTGCAGAGCTAGGGATGGAGCAACTCAGAGATGCTCCTTCTCCTCATCTGGCCCCTCTCCCTTTCAGGTACTGTTGCCCCATGAGAGACAAGCTATCAAGCTATCATAAGCAAGATGGCCCCCAGTGATTCTTGCTACTTCCAATTCACACCGTGTGTTGTCCCCTCCCATATTGTACAGCACTGGTCTGTGTGACCAATTGACTAGGGCAGAAGTGATGGTATATCCCTTTCTTGATGAGGTTGTGAAGACTTGATAGCTTTCTTCTTGGCCACTTTCTCCCCCCGAGGAAGCCAGTTGCTATGTCATGGGCAGCCTTTTGGAGAGGCCCACTCAGGGAGGAACTCCACCCTCTGACCAGCCACCACCCGAGAAAACCTTTTTGGAAACAGATCCTCCACCTTGGCCAAACCTTCAGATGACCACAGCCCTGGGCCACATCTTAGCAGCCTCACAAAAAACCCTGTACCAGAAGCACCCCACTAAGCTGCTCTTAGCTTCCTGACAGTGTGAGATCATATATTTATTGTTTTAAATTACTGACTTTTGGGGTAACTTTTATGTGGCAATAGAGCACCTATTGTTTTAACTTCATTTTTTAAAAAGATTTTATTTATTTACTTATTGGGGTGCCTGGGTGGCTCAGAGGGTTAAGCCTCTGCCTTCAGCTCAGGTCATGATCTCAGAGTCCTGGGATCAAGCTCCGCATTGGGCTCTCTGCTCAGCAGGGAGCCTGCTTCCTCCTCTCTCTCTGCCTGCCTCTCTGCCTACTTGTAATCTCTCTCTCTTTTAAATAAAATCTTTTAAAAAGTAAAATAAATAAATAAAGATTTTATATTTATTATTATTTTATATTTAAATATAAAGATATTTATTTATTTGGTTGGTTGGTTTTTTGTTTATTTATTTGATTGAGAGCCAGAGAGAGCTAGAGAGCACAGGTAGGGTGGGAGTGGGGTGGGAATGGCAGAGAGAGGAGAAGCAGGCTCCCAGCTGAGCAAGGAACTGGGATCATGACCTGAGCTTAACCACTGTGCCACCCAAGCACACTGCTTCCTTCCTTTTTAACAAGGGTTTAAGATGATCCTCCACCCCAGCCCCCACTGAAGTTTCCTGAGCTCCCTGCCTCCTTCATGTCCCTTCCCCTCCAGGACCCCAACGTGGAACACTGGTTTGCCAATGAACTTGGAGATGCAAGATAAATTCAGCTAGCTCCCTGGGGGGTCTTAAGCGGACAGTAAAAGAGTCTGAGGTTATCCTGCCAGATGGGGAGTGGAGCTTTGTGGGGAAAGGAGAGGAGCAGAAATGTGTCACCCCTAGGAGAGACCCCACAGAGGAAGAGGTAAGAATGAAAGAATGAAAGGAGGAGCCCTATATACCCAAGCCCCATGCCCTTTCCCCTTCGACCCTTTGCTCTTTTTCTTAGTGGGTAGAGGAACCAGGTGGCCTTTTATTCTGCCTTTGTCCCCTCCCTGTTCCCTTGGTTCAGGAGCATGGGGAAGTCCCCACATAAATGATGGTGAATGCTTGATCTCATCAGCCCAAAGGGCATAGGTTGTTACCCAGTAGAGAGGAAAATTGCCACCCACAGAACTTTCCAGGAAACCCCTGGAAAGGGGGCTCCCACCATACCCTAAGGAGAGCAGGGTCACAGGGCAGACCTGAGGTGTCTCCTCAGCCACTGTCCCCAGCCCACAGCAAAGGGTGGGAATGATGCTTTCAAGGCTTCTCGAAGGAACTTCAGGACCTAACCTTACAGCGTGATGATCTCTGGTGAGTGTCAGAGCCTCTCTCTGTGCCACTGTTTCTGTGACAAGGCAACGGTTACCACCATCCTAAGGCTCGGAAACTCGGGCTGTTTTAAATGGTTCATTACTCGGGCTTCAGAGGGTGCCCCTCACCCTCTAAGGTTCTGCCCAGAACAGAGGTATCCCTCTGTCCCCAAGTCTTGGGCCACTGTGTCTCCACAGGGATAACTTCAGCCTCCTGTTTTGTGTCACTGGGCACGTGGCACCCAGGCGCAGTGGGACACCTAGCAGGGTCTCTGCCATAGCGCGTGTACATGACACCTTGTGCCCCCACTCCTGCAGGCTCACTCCCACTCCCTACGAGTCTTTGTTTCCTCCTGTCCAGGGTTAAAATGCCCTGGCAGAGCTGTGTGCTGCTGAGCCCTGCGTGTATCACAGAGGGACCTCTAGGTTCCTGGGGGTGGGGGGCTGCTGGGGGCCCGAGGCTGTGTGTGCCCTCTGCAGAAGGACAGCTCAGGTGAATGCTCTCTCCAAGACAGAGACAGACAATGAGGGAGGCAGGCAGGCTCATGGGGGCTTCTGTACCCTTCCTGGCATGACCAGGACCCGCCGGCTTCCTCTTTCACAAATGGATGATCAGACAAACAAATCATATGCACGGGGCACCTCGGTTTTCAAAGCCCTTTGACCATCAAATACTCACAGCAACCTGTTTTCATGGGTTATTGTCATTATTCCGTATAATAGGAGGAAACAGAGGCTGAGGAGATCAGCAGAGACAGGATCAGAAGCCAGGTCTCTGGACTCCTAAAGCTACACCATCGCCAGCAGTCTTGCTGGCATTTTTCTCCCCACATGGGACCTTTGTTCACAGCACTCCCCTTTGTCAGATTCGGATCATAACCTTCCCAGGGCCGGGGCTCTGTGTCCTGAGGTGGGCATGGTTCAGTCCCTCTCCTGGAAAGTGCCCCAGCTAGGTGACTGTGGCTTGGTGCACACACTACGCAGACCGTAGAAAGTGAACCCCGCCGAGGTGGTGCCTGCACGCAGGGATTGGGGCCTGTCTGGACCACTTGGACTGTTCATGTCCTCCAACCTGCCCCCGCCTGCTCAGCGACCTCCCATGCTATGATAAGCAGTGACCACCGGGTGGCAGTGTGTTCTCGTGCCTGGGACCGGACAAGTTGTCCAGAGCCAAGGATCATGGGGGTGGGGAGGAGGCAAGCAGGAACCTCAGCCAGCTGCCCAGAAAGGTTGCAAGACCTGATCCCCTGGAGGACGTGACATAGCAGGGCTCCTCCGTGTGTGTGTGCACGCGCACGCACGCGCGTGCACTGCAGCAAAAGGGCCAAGGACAATGTGAAATGGAGCCAAGTGTGGGATGGGGTGGGCCAGGGGAAATACAAAGGAAACCAGGGCAGCTAGCATAATACAAGCGAAGGACACAGAAGAGAGCTTTAGAGGTAAGGGGTGAGGGCTTTTTCGGAGCTTCAGAAAAACGACTACCAGGAGAAAGAGAGAGAGAGCAAGAGAAAAGACCAAGGCAGAAAGAATCACGAAGAGGCCAGGAACAGAAAAGAGGAAGATAAGAGAGATTGGCTGGGGAAAGTAGGTCGGAAGGCTGAGGTGGGAGAAGGGAGCCCCCAGAGGCTGGGCAGAGACAAGAACCTTCCCTGGACAAGAAGGAGTCAGACTCGGGCTTGCTGCTGATGGGGAGTTTATTTTGGACCTAGTTGTGCGGATCTGTGGGCTTCCAGGTCAGAGTTTCTCTGGCTCCAGCTCCAACTCCGGTTCCGGCTCCGGCTCCAGCTCAGGCTCAGGCTCCAGCTCCAGCTCCGGCTCTTGCTCCAGCTCCCCTAGCTTGCTCTGAGCCTGAGGTGGGTGAGTCCCATGCTCCAAGGCAGAGAATCTTCTCTGAAGCCACTGTGGGAATCCGTGGAGGGCCGGTGGGGAGAAGGATGAAGGGAAAGAGAATAAGGAAGATGCCGAATGTGTCTGTTCTTTCCCAGCCTCCTGCCCTTCCCTATCCCTTTTCTCAGTCCCTTCAAGCCTCCCTTGGGTCCTCCAGTCCCTGGAGAGGCTTAGGAAGGGGGGGGGGGTGCTCTGAAGGCAGGATGAGGAGTCCACCTTGATCATCTTCCCTGAGGAAGGGGTGCCACTCAGAAAACTGAAGAGAGGGGAGGCCAGTGGCTGGCGGGGCCTGAGGGGTGTCCCCTCAGGTGACTCACCTGTCTTCTCCAAAGGTGAAAGCCAAAGGCTCCAGTCATCAAAAGCAGAGAGAGAATACCAAGGATGAGAAAGAGAGGGAGATGACCTGTTTTGGGGGCACCTGGGACCCTCCCAGAGCGCTGGGCACCTAGAGAAGAAGTACATTAGGCACAGGGTCAAAGGATATCTTGCCACCTCTCATATGTTACAGAGGCAGACATCAAGGCCCAGAGTTTGGGGATTTATCCAGGATCATGAGCTAATGAATGGCGGAAGGGGGTTGGGGCCTGAACAAGAGCTGGAGGTTAGAAAGAAAAGATGTGGAATGCGGGTGGGCGGGGAGGGGTCTGGAAAGTGGGATCAAGCCTGGAGCAGGTGCTGCGGCATTGTGGGGTCTCAGACCTGGGCTAGCCGGCTCAGAGAGGTGCACCGCTGTCCCAAGAAGCCTCTCCCCCTGGTACACCCGGCACTGCCAGGGCTGGGAAAGGAGTCTGGCTTCCTGTATCTCCAGCCAGGGTCCCGAGGAACCTCTCCAAGACTGCTTATCTGGGGGGCTCCACACAAAGCGCTCTCGTCCCGAAGCCGGGGTCACCTCACAAAGCAGTTTTCTCAGCTTGCCAGATAACCCGAAGGATTTGGGAGTCACTGAGAAAATCAGAAGGAAGAGATCTTTGGGGGCCCGACCCCCTTACTTGAAACCATAGACTCAACTTCCCAGTCCCTATCGCCTGGCTCTCACCTGGGCTCTGATTGGGTGAGGTTGAGGGGAGGAGATCGGGGGTCAGGGCCAAATTAATCTTATCAAGACAAAGCTCTGGGCAGATCACTCTGCAGTTCAAAAGCTGTCCAGGCTCTTTACTGCCTTCCGGGACTATTCAAACTCAAGCTGGCCTGGAAGGATTACATAACAAATACCATCTTGGATTCTCTTACACAACTTTCTACTCAAATGCTCAGAAACCTCAAGATCTGTCAGGTGTGTTGGTTCCCCTACACACACCTTACACTTTTTTTTTTCTTTCATGACTAGGCTCACATTGATGCCCCCTGAATGAACTGTGCCCTCTTTTCTGAATGTTCAGAGAACAGTGAACTGACCTGCACATCTACACACAGAGCATCTCAAAGCTGTAGAGTAAGAAGAGAGAGGGCAGGGAGCTGAGCATAGCGGTGGAGGAACCTGAGGGTTTGGTGACACAGACACCAGACCTTAGGCCCCAAGGCTGGCACTTGCTGGCCGTGTGACTTAAGCAAAATCCCTTCTCTATAAAACAGGGGTGGGGCGCCTGGGTGGCTCAGTGGGTTAAGCTGCTGCCTTCGCCTCAGGGTCCTGGGATGGAGCCTCACATCGGGCTCTCTGCTCAGCAGGGAGCCTGCTTCCCCCTCTTTCTCTGCCTGCCTCTCTGCCTACTTGTGATCTTTCTCTCTGTCAAAGAAATAAATAAAATCTTAAAAAAACAAAACAAAACAAAACAAAACAGGGGCAACAATCTCTTCCGGTGAGCTGTGGTGCAGAGAAGCTGTTCAAGTAACACAAAACAGCTGACCCTCAAGAAGACCTTGGATGGAGAAAATTGGGAGGCTTTGTGGGCTGATTGGATGTGGAGGAAACAGGAGGCCAGTTTCAGGGGGAGTGGGATGCAGTTACTGAGAGAAAGGCTAAGTCAGCAAGAGGACACATGGTGTGAGGAAAGGATGGGGCTTGGAGTGAGGCTGGGCTGTGGGTATGCCATATAAGCAGAGCTCTCCTGGAAAGTCAGCATTGGCCCTAAGGAGATGTAAGACCTATTAGCATATTCACTGATTTGCTGAACCAATGTACCTTTTTTTTTTTTTTTTTTTAAAGATTTTATTTATTTGACAGAGTGGGACACAGCGAGAGAGGGAATACAAGCAGAGGGAGTAAAAGAGGGAGAAGCAGGGAGCCAAGCAGGGAGCCCAATGTCAGGCTCCATCCTAGGACCCTGGATCATGACCTGAGGCCCTCAGACACCCCTAATGTACATTACTGAGCACCTACTATGAGATGTTACGGTTCAGTGACCACAGGTGAACACAACATACAGCCCAGCTGTCGTGGCTCATAGTTACTAATCCATCAACACATACTTTCTAAGTTTTTGGGTTTTGTTGTTTTGTTTTTTTTTCCTGTGTTTACGTTATACTCTCTTAAAAAAAAAAAAAAAGAAAAAGAAAAAGAAAGGAAAAAAAAAAAGCCCTTGCTCTGTAAATATTTGCTGACCAAGGGACTGGATTTATTAACTCCTCCCAAATCCAAACCACTTCCTGCAATTTGAACCAAAGCATTGGTCCCCAAGTAGAGGAGGATTCTAGAGATAGAGTCCCCCTCTTTTGAACCATTCAAACTTTTGCCACCTCTCCTTCTAACTTCTCAGACCCTCCTCCCAATTCACAGCAGGGGAGTCCCTTAGAGGAGAGTGGAATGTTCACCTAGTGACTCAGGGGAGATTTTCAGTTTCAGTTCTTTATGTGGGGGCGAGAAAGGAGGAGGCCACCAGGGTTGCCTCTGCGACTTGTGCCCACTGGCCTAGCATCAGGAAGCGGATCTGCCCCGTCTTGGCCCAGCCAAGGCCTGGCCTTCCTGTCCCGGCTCTCCTGTGATGGGAGTTCCTTTCCCACTTGGGACTGACCTGTGATGACTGCCAGAGTGACCGTAGCACTGAGCTGCTGTCCCTGCAGATGGATGTGGCAGGTGTAGGCCCCCGCCTGGGCCTGGCTCACAGCCTCCAGTTGGAGGGTAAAGTTGCCATTGTCTCCAGCCACCAGGAGGTCAGGGCCTCCCCCTGGAGGGCTCCACTTGGCGGTGAGAGAAGACTGGGTCCCCACACCAGGGGGCAGGTGGCAGGGTAGGTCCACCCTGGAACCAGCTCCAGCGTATAAGGTCAGAGGCCCTGAGGGCTCCAGACCTGGGAAAGAAGGAGAAGCTAAAGTTGAGGCAGAGAGGGGAGGTACAGAGAGGCTGGAGCAGGGAAGTGAGGCAGAAGAGCAAAGGAAGGGGTCTGGCTCTGAAGAGCCCAAGGGAGCAGAGTAATGTGGGTGAACTGAGGATGCTCAGAGTCCCCCACGTGGGCCAGCAGGAGACCAAAGGCTGCCAGTGAGGCTGGATGACCCAGGGAAAAGTCAGGAGTGGGGAAGGCAGCTGAAATGTTGCAAAGCGAAGTAAAAGTGAGGCCCAGAGCATTCACGGTGGGCCCTAGCTAGCTGCTGGAGACCTGGTCTGGGGACCCAGAAGTAAGGGTGAGGTGATGGCGGGCAGGGAGGGGTTGTGGCCAAGGGTGAAGGCAGCCCGAAGAAGTTACCCAGAACCGTGAGGTTGTGCGTGAGGGAGACATTGAAGCCATCTCTGTAGGTGAGGATGCAGCCCCACAGCCCAGAGTCTGAGGGGCTGACTTGGGGCAGGAAGAGGAAGCTTCCAGCTAAGTGGTGATGGGGGGACTCCCGAACAGGGACTCTGCCCCGGAACCAGTGCACAGAGGCTGGCAGGTCCGGGCGGCTGAAGGAGCAGTTCAAAATGACCCAGTCGGAGATCCTGAGGGACCCTGGGGGGCTGGCAGTCACTGCTCAGGGATAAAGGAGGTTTGATTAGCCCTACTGCAAACACCTGTCTTCTCCTAGAAGACAAAAGGCAACCCTCCTCCCACCACCATCCTGCAAAGCCGCCTTCCCCGTCCCCCCACCCCACTTCAGTCCAGTGCCTGGTACCTGGAGATATTTAAAATGGATGCTCTGGGACCTCCTGCCTCCTTCCCCTCCCCCCTACACCCCTGCCCCCCCCTTCCCTTTCTGCAGACTTTGCCTGAGGATCCCCACTAAGCCCACCCCCTGAGCTACAGATGTCTGAAATGAGTCACTCCAGCCCTGCACTCTCCCCCCAACCCAGGGGTGCCTCCCCTCCTCCACCTGGCACTCCCAGTGTGGGTGGGGGAGGGGAGCTCCAGGGTGAGACAGTCTCTCCGTAGGGTCCTCTCCCCACACACGTGCTCTCCTGGGGGGACCCCCTTCCACTCTGTTCCTCACCCCCTCCCGCTCCCCTACTGGGGACTCTCAGCCGGGGCCCCGGGCACCTCCTGGGAAGCACAGCCCCTACCCCCGGCCCTTCCTGCCTCCGGGGCGACGGGGACGGCGGCGCCCGGCCTCAGCCCCGCCAGCCCCGCTCCCCGCGGCCCGCCCCCACCTACTGGAGGCCTGGCCCACGCGCAGACGGAGGCTGCAGGCGAGGGAGCGGTCCCGGAGGTGCACCGCCGCGCGGTAGTCCCCGGCGTCGGCGCGTCGGGCCGGGCGCAGCCACAGCGAGAAGTCCCCGCGCTGGAGGCCGCGCTCTTCCAGCCGCACGCGGGGCTGCAGGGGCGGCCTCCCGCTGCGCAGGCCTCCGGGCGCCAGCATCAGCACCACGTAGCGGCGAGGCCCTGAGCCCCGGGCGGAGGGCGCGGCGGGGCGCAGGCTGGGCGCGGGAGCTGGAGGGCTGCTGGGCGGGAGAGAGGGACGGGGCTGAGAAATTCGAGGGCGAAGAAGCCTGCGCCACTTCGAGGAGGAGGAAAGCCACCCAAAAGGAGATCTTTTGCCCGCTAACCGTCCCCATGCCCGTCTCCCCTCGGGTTGGGCCAGCGCCACCCACTCTCTGGAGAGGCAGGTGTGGAAGGGATGCAGGTGTGAGGGGAGCAGTCTTTCCCAGGAAAGGCAGCGGGGCGGGCGGGGTGGGGGGGAGCTGAGCCAGTGGCTTCAGATAGACTGACAGCTCAGAGGAGGAGACCGATGGCTAGACTGGGCCTGGGGTTATGAGTAGGGATGCCAATGCTGTTGGATTTGGGGGATCCTGTTGCCCGAGTTAGGGATGCATACCTGTCTGGTAGATGGTGCCAAGTGACCCCTGCGGTTCGCAGAAGGCTGACATCCTGGGGAGGGATTGTGGGCCTGCAGGGGAGCTGAGCGGGAGCCCCCTCCTGGGCCCACACCACCACTGGGACCTCTGTCCTAGACCCTGGAGCCTCCACTGGGGAGGAAAAAAGAGGCCAAGGGGAGGGGCCATGAGCCAAAAGACTTAGGAGTAGAGAAGAAGCCTCAGTTACCTGAAGGAGACACAGGGCTGAGGAAGACCTTGGGTTTCTGTCCCTTCCCCACCCAATGGGAAGACTAAAGAGAGGCTTTGGGGGCAGAAGGACTGCCCCAAGCAAGGCATTAGAAGAATCCACCCAAGCTAAGGACCTTGGCATCTCTGAGGTCCAGACATCCCTACTGACCACCCCCTCCCCACCCGTGGATCTGAAGGGTAGCCCTCCCAGAGGGTCAGCCCCATCTTACCTGGAGCCACCCACCGGAGTTGCAGAAGCAGCAGAACCAGGAACCGAGCCTCCCACATCTCCCCTTGGGCCTGGGCCACGCTGAGCCCCCAAAGGGAAGAGGTCAGAAAGAAGGGAGGGACAGATGGACAAAAGAGAGTTCTGCAAAGATTTGGGGTGGAGGAAGGGAATCTAGAAGAGGGACAAGGACAGAGACCTAGAGATAGAGGGAAGAGCCAATGACTGGAGGCTGGAATCTAGAGGCAAGCTGGCCAGATCAGGCAGCAGGAGTTGGGGTGGGGGGAGGGGAGGTTCCCTGCAAATGGGCAGGGCAGTGGCAGAGAGTAGAGCGGAGGCAGGTGGCTGTCTTGAGCTGGGAGGCAGTTCTGCTGCCCCAGGGCCCTTGCCCCTGTCCTTCTGCCTTCCCTCCACCTTCCCCACTTCCCCTCCCCGTCGCCCCCCCCACACACACCCCAAGGCTCACAGTTTCGCTTCGCAGTGGAAAGTCTGAGGGGGTTGATTCCCAGCAGCATTACCCTCCACTTCTGTGGTGGCGCTCCCCTTGTTTATTTCCTCAGTCCTGGGTGTCCCCGCCGAACCCTCCCCCTCCCCCACCCATCTGACTATTCTTCCTACCCTGGGCCTTCTGTGTTCTCTCCAAACCATTTCTTCCTGGACTACCTGCTTGCCCAACTCTAAGCTGCTACTCCAGTCCCAACATTAACACTTTCTTCTTGGCAAACCCTTTTCTTGGTACTCCTCTTCTCCCTCATTCCCTTAACCTTCCAGGACTTTCACTCAGCCTCCCCACCCATCCCATGTCTCTTTGGGAATAAAGCAGACCTAAAGATGGCAGGTGTGGGAAGGGGCACCCCAAGACCCTGGAAAAGAAAAGCTACATTATAATGAGCCTTCACTATATATACTAGTAAAGATATGGGGTGGAGAGACTGTATTGGATACTTTACAAACAGTAACTCATGAAATGTATCCCCCATTGTACAGATGAAGAAACTGAGGCAGGCTCAAAGATTAATTGACCAAGGTCAGTTAGAGTATGAAACCAAAAGGTGTCTGTAGTCCAGATTCTGGGTGAGTTATACGTGTCCTCTTGAAGAATGGTGGGGTCAATGTGTGTCACACCCACACACACTCCTCCAGTTCAAGACCCCTATGTGCTCGGCAGCTTTTCCCGATCCATAGGTTTTAACTAACAAGGCAAGGGAGATAGGGAGAAATTCTCGAACAGAGACCAAACTCAAGAAAAACGGAGACAGAACTAGAGAAGGAAGTCTGACTGACAGAGGGGAACTCTTGCTCCCCACCCCACCCAGCCGGAGGAGCCTGGCCCAGAGATGGAGCGTGAGTGTGGAAGACCTTGTACCACACCTGGGAACCACAGGAGGCCCTGGACTTCTCCCCTGCCCAACCGAGTGCTCACTTCCTCCCTGCCTGGTGGAGGACAGGTTTGATGCCAGACAACTCTCTCTCCAGGTCCCAGGAGGCGGAGACCCAGGCCTCTCATCCCTCTCCCACTTCAGGGGCGGGACTTCCTGTTTCTGAGGCTGCTTCTTTGCCTGGTTCAGCACAAGAGAGCTGGTAGCTTTCCACTGGGCTCAGCAGTGTCTAGACCTGGTGTGGGCTAGCAGGGAAGTGTGTATGCTCTGCTGGGGAGGAGCATCCCCAAGAATCCAAAACCAAGAAAGAAGTTAGTTCTCAAAGAAGCTGTGAGCTCCGCGTCCAACCCTGGAACACTGATCTTGTCTTGCTTGAGTGGTTGCTGGTAGCAGGGCTTGGCTGCTTTTTTATAGAAGGGTCCTGATGGAATGTGCCATCTGCCACCCCCCTCCTCCCTGTCCCGGGAAAGCAGGAGACAGGTTAAAAACAGAAGCGCGACCGTTTCTTTATTAAATTATACAAAAAGGGGAGGGGAGGAGAGGGGGGCAGCTGTGGGGCTCGGCCCCAACCCTGGCCCCACCCCGGCCTGGCGCTGTCTGAGAGAAGGGGATCTGAGGGAGACCCAGGGATCAGGCAGGGTAGGGATGGACAGGACATGAGGCTGGGATGCAGAGGTGAGGAAGGAGAGGCTACTGGAGGAGGGGTGGGGGAAGGGAGGAAGAGAGCAAGGACAGGAAGAAGAGCAATTGGGACCAGCTGGGGAGCTCAGATGGAGCAGGTCAAGAGGTGGAACAATGGCAGAGTGAGGATAGAAGGGGCAGTGTCTGGAGAGGCGGACATGAGAAAGGCTGGGGACAAAGAGGGTGGCAGCTCTGGTGCAGGGTCCAGAGCCAGGAGCCAGGTGGAGAGTGGCTGCACTTGTCTGTTCCCACCCCCACCTCCAGGCCCTGAGGGGCCTCCCACCCCCAGCCCATTGGCAGGGGGCTCAGGCCGACGCCCCATTTTCTGTCTTCTGCCGCTTGGGATCCGCTTCATCCTGTGGAAGGAGAGTTGGGGTAGCTGCAAAATGGGAGCGGGACCTCCCCCAGTCCCTGCCCTGCTCCAGCCCCACCCCACGCACCACAGGGATCCAGGTCCAAGTCCAAAGGGCTCCCAGCCCCTGCTGCATCCCTGACAGCCCCTCAGGCCCCACAACCCAGCCCAAACCTCCTCTTCAGCTGCTCTCTTCAGCGCGGGCCCTTCGTCGTCATCTTCTTCTTCTTCCTCATCTGAGGAGCCAGAAACGGGTCATTGGGGAAGGGCAGGAAGCTCCGGCACAGACCCCCTGTGGTTGCCCTCAGCCCTGCTTCAGGTCTTCAAACCCACCCTGACTCAGTTCCTTTGAGCCCAGCCTCCCCTGCCCCTCCCCACCTTCTTCTTCCCCTTCATCCTCCTCCTCTCCGTCCTCAGCAGTTTCTTCTTCTTCCTCCTCGGCTCCGTTCTCCTCCTCCTGTGAGGACAGAGAGAGGGGAGAAGGAGCAGCGTCAGGCTGCCAGGTGCCTCCACCACCACCAAGGGCAGGGGCGTCTGGAAGGGCCAAGGGTGGGGCAGGAAGGGTTGGGAGGGGCCATAGCCAAGGCAGGACCCAGCGTCCCTCAACCCCAGGGAAGTGGAGGGGAATCCCAAGTATCTTCCCCCAACCCCTCCGACCCCTCCAACCCCTCGGCACCTCCACCACTTCTTTCTTTCGCTCTTTTCGGCTGGCTTTCTCCTCCACCTTCTCTTTCTTCTCCTTCAGGTCCTGCAAGAGAGAAAGAGGTCACCTTCCTCTCACCACAAATGAGCTGCAGCCCGTCCCTCTCGCCCCGTTCTCCTGCTGCAGTGAGCTTAGAGGACTGGGAGAATGAAGGAGTTGGCTACATTAGCTTAGAGGCAAAACAGAGGTCCCAGGGTCCTCAAGGCCACAAGGGGGCTGGGACCGGACACCTGCCCGAAGACTCAAGGGAGGAGGGAGAGTGATGAAAACAGAGGAATGGATGGCCAACGTAACGGCTCTTCACTCCCATCAAGTTCTCCAAAATCTCACAGGCTGAAGAGTTCAGCTCAGCAAAGCAAATCCCCTCCATCTGCTCTCAGCCCTGATGCCCCACCCCCTCTTGAGGGCCCTCCGCCTTCCTGGCCTGCCCCCTCCCTGGCCTGCCCCTCCCGCTGCCTTGCTCTGCCTTTTGTCTACCTCTGGGGCCTTTTCCTGAGTCCTCTCTCCTGGGCATCCCTCCCAGCTTCCCCCTCAGCCTCCTTGAATGCCTTTGTTTCTCTGTCCATGTGTCCCCCTACTCCTCAGGCTCCTCCGTGGCCAAACACCACGGGAACAGGGAGAGCAGCCCAGCAAGACGCACACCTACTTCAAACCAGTTCGAGTAGTTTCTTCCTCCCTACATCTGGCAGGTGGTGTGGGATGCTGTGCCCCTGACGCCGGCACTGGTGTGGTGAAGGGGTAGAAGTGACCATTTCCAGGGGTAATGTCGATAAAGGAAACGTGGAAGGGAGAGGGTACTGGACATGGTAGATGAAGAGAGACAAGGTCTGTGTCTGGGCTGGGCTGGGCTGAGATGAGACTGAAGATGGAGAAGATACCTGTCTGGGATACCCTCCCTCCTTCATCCCCCCAGGAGCCCAGCAGGCGCACATTTAACGTCCCATTATACTGTGACTGATGGAGATGCTCCTGAGTCCCTTCTCTCTGGATACCACCCAGTGTCTTCCAGTTTAGATTCCAGTCCTCTTCCCCCACCAACCCTCCCCAACTGCCCATGGCAGGCACTGATCAGCTGTGGGTGTCCCTGTGTGATCTGATCTGGTGTTGGCCTACAACTCTATGTATCTGATTCCATGTGAAGGGAAGTTTTCTGTGCGAGTAGATCACCCTGGAGGGTGTGTCCTTTCTGGACCAGGATCAGGGACAGCAGTAGGGGTTGGTGCAGAACGGCTGACCTGGAGGGACACTCAATTCCCTTCTCCCTCTAAGAGGAAAACAGGACACCGGACCCTCTCACTGCAGCTCGGTTTCTTCCTGCCACTTCCCCCTCCTCATTTCTTTGCCCCATGGTTGACAGGGCATCTCTACCACCTGGTGGGCTTTCCCTGGCATCCTGGGTCTGTCCTGGGCCTGGAGAGGGGGGGAGGGGCTGGCTGGTTGGCTTCTCTCCAGGGGCCCCAGCACCAGGTCGGTCTATGCTCCCCTGGCCTGAGTTTCCCATCTGGGCTGCCCAGACAGAGGGAGGGAGGGAGAATTCTAGGAAGGGAGGGAGGGAGACTACGGGAGACCAAAGTCCAAGGGGCCGGGCCCTCTCCTCCCCTGTCCTGTCCTTCTGGTCACTGTCCTTCCATGATCCCTTTTCCAGGAGAGTATGTGACCTAGGTCTTGTGCTAAGCAGCTCTCTGGCCTCATTTACTCAACACAGGCACACACACTGACACAGGGTGACACCGATTCACACTCGCAGCTACAAGAGGAGGGCCCATGAGATCCGGAGACACATGGCCTGGGTCTGGGCATTCTGGCACACACTCCTGAGACACACCAGGGCACAGGGGAGCCACTCCGCACTCACAAAGCAGCAACATGGCTCCAGCACATCCGCGTCTCCACATGCACACATGTAACTGACACGGGCAGTCCCACACACTCGCTGGATTTCAGACATACAAAGACACCTACTCAGCGGAGTCACATGCCACAGCACAGCCCACCGGAGGGCCCCACGGCACACCTTAGCAGCTCTCACACATAGCCCCTCGCTGCCACTGCCTTAAAACCCACTGGTGGCCCCCTTTCACTTCAAGGGCCTCTAGGAGCCCTCTGTGACCTCCTCAACAACCAACCCCATCACCCCCAACCCCATACAAGTCGGGCTCCCAGCCCCCAAACGTTGGCCGAATTAATTTCCCAAAGCGACACTCAGCAGGCTCCCTAGGGAAATTAGAGGAAGGCTGGAAGCGAGGCAAGGGCAAAGGGATGGGGCCAGGAAAGGGAGCCGATGTTAACAAGGACGGCTGGAAGCAATGTCTTGCAACGCTGAGCTTCAGTTTTCTCGAAGGCTATTCCCGCCTCCCTTCATGATTTTTAGAAATCCAAGACTCTTTAAGTCTGTCTGTGTTGGGGGGGGAGGGGGGAGGCTGGAGGGGGCTATGGAGAGAAAAGCGAGCTTAAGGCCAGTAGGGGGAAGAAATGGATACAGACGGAAGAAAAGGAGAGAAGACAGAGAGACTAGCCGTCCGTGGAGAGAAGCAAGAGACAGTCGGGCCTCGAGGGGAGGGGCCCGAGAGCAGCCTCCCGGGAGAGTCCTATTTACTCTGGAGGATCTCAAACCGCTTAGCGGAGGAAAGGTGAGGTCAGACGGGAAGGAGAGACGGGGAAAGGGGGCGCGGAGAGAGGCAGCGGGGGAGGGGCACGGTAAAGTGAGCCGCGGCGCGCTCCGACGGGAAGCGGACGGGGTAGAGACGCGCGAGCCGGAGCCGGAGAGGGGTGGGGACGGCGACGGGGGCCGGGCGACGGCCGAGCAGCGAGGCCGGAGCGGCGGCGTGCAGCGCTCAGGAAGCTAGAGGGCGCTGGCGGGAGCCGCGCGAAGCGGGGTAGGCAGCGCCGGGCAGGGGAGCGGGGAGTGGGGGAGGGTGAAGAGGGGTCCTCCGGGACCCGGCGCCGGGGCAGCGTGGGGCCGTCGGGGACGGCGTGGGGCGCAAGACCGCGCGGAGCCCGGGGGTCGCGCGGGGTCCGGGCCGCCGCCGTCCCCGCCCGTACCTTGGCGCTCAACTCGGCCGCTGCCTCCACGCTCTTCTCCGACATGGTGCCGGGGCCGGGGCCGGGGCCGGGGCTGGCGGGGAGCCGGGGTCCCGGGGCCGGGACGGAGGGGCCCTGGACGGCGGAGGGTGGCCGCGGCCGGAACCTGGCGCGGTGACGGCGGCGGCGGCGACAGCGGCAGCGGCGGCCGCTCAGCAAGCTGGGTCTCTGGAAGAGGCGGCAGAGGCGCGCGGGGTGGGGCGGGGGTGGGTCTGGAACGGAGACCCGCAGGGCTGCGGCCGTCCGGAGGGCGGGCGGAAGGGCGGTGCGGGCGGTGGCCGGCGCGCTCCGGCAGCGATCGCTCGGTCCTCGGCTCGCCGCCCCCGCACCAGCAGAGCTGCCGCCGACCAGCCGCTGCCGCCCCCGGGCAGGGAACCCGCTTATAAAGGCGGCGCTGCCCGACGGGAGGGGCTTCCCAGGGGTGGGGCTGGCGGGAGCTGGGAGGAGAGGAGAGGGGAGGGGGATGAAAGCGGAGGTTGGCGAGGTGGGGATAGGAGGATGAAAGCGAGGGGAGGGAGCGCGCGAGAGGCGGGAGGGAGGACAGGACCAGAAGGGGGAAATGGAGAGACTGACGGTCTTGGAGAAAGGAGTGGGGAGAGGAGGTGGGAAGGGGTGGGGTTCCTGCGGGGAGGGACCTCTCCGAATCCCGACCTACTGCCTGCGAAAGTGGAGTCAGTCTTTTGGGGGCGGATTAGAGGGATGGCCAGAATCCTTCTGACCCTCCCCCTCACCTCCAAAGAAACCCTGAGATTTTGCCAAGGGTTGGGGTGGGAGAAGCAGATGGAAAGGCCGGGCAGGTATTTGAGAAACCAAAAGCTTAAAGTAGAGGAAGAGGGTGGCGGAGCTACTTCCACATCACGCTGGTTTCCCCCTCTCGTCTTGCATCTCCTTTCTCTGGGTGGCCTTAAGAGGGGATGGGAGGGCCAAAAGGGCAGTCCACCCTCTGTCCCGGCTGGAGGCTGACTTTTGTGAACCCTACTGGGTTCCGCCCTTCCTGGATCTTTCTGGAGATCTGGAGGAGTCAGAGGCCCTCCAGGCTCCTTCCTTCTCTTCCATGTTGGACCTCTACGATTTCACCCATCTCATCTCACTAGTCTTTGGTCTTTTTCTCTTCATCCCAGCTCATTCACCTTGACCCAGACCCCTCCCTCACAACCATTTATCCCTCACATCTCTCATACTTGTGTAGGCTCTTCCCCGCTTTTCATTCCCTTTTTCTTCCCTTCCATCTCTGATTTCCCTTCCCTCCTGTCCCGGACCACACTGTTCCTGTCTCATCTGAGTCTGTCACCTGGCCAGACTCAGATGAGACAGGAACAGTGTGGTTGTACCCTTGGTGATTCCCCCAACTTCTCTCTTCAGGTCCTGATTGGTTTACATTTTCAATTTGCTTTTCTCTTTCCTCTGCTGCCATCTTCCCCAGCCTTTCTGGATTGTATTGGCCTCCTTTGCAAGGGGTTCAGGCCTGGAGTTCC
Organism: Mustela nigripes; assembly: GCF_022355385.1. Taxonomy (NCBI): domain Eukaryota; kingdom Metazoa; phylum Chordata; class Mammalia; order Carnivora; family Mustelidae; genus Mustela; species Mustela nigripes. The sequence continues at coordinate 100,524,213 of NC_081562.1, forward strand.
GGCCCCACCTGGTTCCACTCATCCTCAGTTCCCGGCCCGCAGTCTTGGTATCTTTGGATCATTTTGAGAAGCTTGGGGGTTTCAGGAGCTGGATGTATTAACGGTCAGGAAGGTGGATGGAATGGAAGGCTAGGGTTTGGAAAAAGATATCCTTGGTGTGTGCGCACTTATGTATTTGTCTATCATTATCATTGTCTTTTCATTTTCCTAATAAGAAAGACACTGATCTATCATCATCATTTGGTATCTGAGTGCTTAAATATACCATCTTTTGGTCCTATGGCGTACACACCTCCCAATTTCTCTTTCTCACTCTTCCCATCAGTTTCTCAGTCTCCATCTCCTCAAAAATCTTGGAGCCCCACCCAGGTTTTTCCTTGCCGGACTCTGATCATCTTTCTTTGAGACCTTCCCATCTCTATCTCAGTCTGTTTCTCTCACTCACTGATGTCTTTGGCGATCTCTGACCCTCTCCATCTCTGTACTCTCCTGCTTCATTTCTCTCCCTCTCCCCTCTCCTTTACCCCCCACCCAGTCTCCTGTCTCGCTCCCTCCCCGGCACGCTCTTTCCTCTCCCTCCCACCCTCCTTTCCTCTTCCCCTTCTCCACCTCCGAGCCCCGCCTGCCGTCTCGGACACCCTGCTGGGCTTTTACCCTGTTGCCCTGGTAACCGCCCCCCACTCCGGTCACCTCCAATCCCCTCCCCCCCTCCAATCACCGCCACCGACAACCTCCATCCACCTTCCTCCTATTTTCCCTGAGAGCCAATAGAAACCCTGTTGCCAGGTGGAATGCTCATTTGAATCAGCCAATCCAGGAGTCTAACTGCTTGCCCTGCCTTATATGGGGATTTGAGGAGGGCCACTCCCCCCATTCCAGCCCCACAGGGGACCAGCCCCTCCACTGTCCTTTCTCCCCGCCCTGGAGAGAGCGTGGGACCCTCCCTGTCACCCTCGAATAGGGGCCTGGCCTCCCATTTCTCTAACTGGAACCACCGGGGTTAGTGTGGGGAGTGGGCCGGACTGTGGGCTGGGCCTCTGGGCTGGGGGTGGGAATGAGGTGTGATTAGGAAAGGGAGGCGGAGGGAGCCGGGAATTTTGCCCAGGGAGGGGTGTCTGGGAGCGGAGGCAGCTGCAGTGGAAAATTCCAGGGAGATGGAGAGGCAGAGAATGGGAATCCTGCCCCAAGGCCCAAGGGAGTGCCTTGAGAATCTAAGAGTTTGGACACTAGGGTCCCCAGGGACCACAGGAAAAAGATCCAGGAAGCAGAAAGCCTAGATTTAATTTCCTTCCTGCAGGGGAGAACCATCTCTTATCCTTTCCTGTCTGGTTGGACAGCAAACCTGGTCTCCTGAGTCTTGGCTTCATAAGAAAGAAGCTAGAAGTGGAACTTGGGATGAATCTGGAGCAAGTGGGATGCTGAAAGCCTAATCCCATAGTCCTTAGGGTTAGTCTCTGAGCCTCTGGGGCCGGTGGTGTTAAATGGTGCCAGCTAGTGTCTGCTCCTTCCAGAGAACCACGTCTGAGGCCTTGTAGAGGCTTGCCTATTCCTAGAGTTCCACTACTCCTCAGTCCAACTGAGAATTTCTCCCACTAGGTGAATGGGGAAACCCACTTCTTACACATTTTCTGGAGGTGGGAAAAAGGAAGCCAGGTGAGAACAAGGGAGGCATGAGCCCCCTGGAAACCATGGCTGCTGGCCTGACATCCTAGAGATTTATGTCGTTACTGTGTGAAAGGCGTTCAGTTCAAACTCTTGCCATCTGATTCTTAATTCTTGCTTGTCTCCAGCTTCCTGACTTTTTTCAGCTTGCCTGTTTCTCTAATAAGTTAAGTGCTAAGGAAGGCCTGGTGATCCTTGGGGGCATTAGACAACAGAAACCTGAAAGTTGAACCTCTCCACTCCTCACTGTACTTTTTTATCCCCATTCCAGTTGCAGTATAACTCATTTTCTTTTCCTTACTTTCCCTTTTTCTTTTCTTTTCTTTCTTTCTTTCTTTCTTCTTTTTTTTTAATCGTTTCAAAACTCAAGTCAGTGGAGAGTTGAGAGGGACTCCTAGAGAGAGACCTAAACCAGCCTAGGTTTGATCATATTTGTTGACTGCAGGAATGTTCCTTAGAAAGCCTCTTTACTGGGCACCTGGGTGGCTCAGTGTGGTAAGCCTCTGCCTTCGGCTCCGGTCATGATCTCAGAGTCCTGGGATTGAGCCCCACATCGGGCTCTCTGCTTGGCAGGGAGCCTGCTTCCTTCTCTCTCTCTGCCTGCCTCTCTGCCTACTTGTGACCTCTCTCTCTCTCTCTCTCTCTGTCAAATAAATAAAATATTAAAAACAAACAAACCAAACTTGGGGGTTCCTCCTTGGGTCAGACACTGTGCTCTGTGATGGAGACACAAAGCTGAAAAAGAGATGGTCCTTTCCCTCAAGGAATAGATGGGGAGAGCTCAAAGCACAGCCAGAATAGGGACATGCAAGGGCTCCTGGGTGGCTCAGTTGGTTAAGCCTCTGACTTCAGCTCTGGTCATGATATCCGGGTCAGAGGATGGAGCACACATTGGGCTCCTTGCTCAGCAGGGAATCTGCTTCTCCCTCTCCCTCTGCCACTCCCCCTGCTTGTGTGCGCTCTTGTTCTCAGGCACTCTCTCTCTCTCTCAAATAAATAAAATCTTTTTTAAAAATTAAAAAAAAGTCCTTTGGAAAGGGACACGCATCCAGCAATCTTTCCACTAGGCAGATAGAACACTGTCTCCATGGGTACACTTTTCTAGAATGTCTCCTGGATCTCTCCTGATTTTACAAATCCTTATCCATCGTTCCCAACTCAGAACAGGTTCTATTCATTCCTCCACCCTGTTCCTCCACCCTTACCTATTGTCTCCTTCGCCTGTGCTGAATACCTAGCACGATGCTAGGCACCAAAGAGGAAGAGCTCAATAAATCATTGACTTCCTAGCCCTGACACACCATTTTGGCCTCATTCTCAGAGCCCTCTCAACCTTCTTTCTTTGAGTAAGCTTCTCTCTGACTTGGAATCTTCTAAATACTGATTTCCTGGCCGCCGCTGTCTTTTATGCTATCATCCTCACAACCAAAAGTTGTGTGGCTTTCCCACTTCCCCATGAATGCTCTCCCTAGCTAGAAGAATTGGTTTTACCATCCTACGTCTCCTCCAGATTTTCTGATTGGCTTTGTAATTCTCCCTGCCCTCTTCCTGACCTTCTTCACTTTTAGACCAAGCATAGTTGCCACTGCCCAACCCTCTACTGCCCTCCTTTCTGTTTCTCCTCCTTGCCTACGCTTCTCAGAAAGCCTTCACAGGCCTTCAGAAAAGTCTGGAAGGAAGATCACATTTATAGTCTGTCCAACAATTTTTTTTTTTTTTTAGAAATACATTTACTTTTTTTTTTTTTAAGATTTTTTATTTATTTGACAAAGAGATGGCAAGTAGGCAGAGAGAGAAGGGGAAGCAGGCTCCCCGCTGCTCAGAGAGCATGATGTGGGGCTTGATCCCAGGACCCTGAGATCATGACCTGAGCGGAAAGCAGAGGCTTAACCCACTGAGCCACCCAGGTGCCCCTGCCCAATAAAATTTACTGTGATCATGGAAGTGTTCTATATCAGCACTTTCCAATACAGTGGTCACTAGCCACGTGTGGTTAAGAACCCTTGAAATGTGACTCCTGCATCTAAGGAACTGCATTTCTTAAAGGTTATTTAATTTTAATTACATTTAAATAGCCACCTATGGCTAGTGGCCACCATATTGGACAGCAGCACTTTATACCTCAGCCATAAACTGTCTCTTCTTCATCCACCTTCATGCCCTTCTCCATCCCCAGTGTTCCATAGGTAGAATGGCGAGAGCAACTCTGGCTGCCGTGCTGAAGGTCATCTGGGCTGTTGTCATACACTACCGTGGGTGCAAGTCTATTCAGGGTTCCCACACTTTTACAGGTTAAACAGATGATGTGCCTGAGGTAGAGGACAGAGAGTAGAAATGAAAAGTCTAGAAAAGTCTAGGGGAAATGTTATGGAAGTGACAGCTAGAGACTCCTTTTGCCCACAGGAACCAGGAGGAGACAATGACAGTGGTGCCTGAACCCTCCCAGGTGACTGGTCTCAAAGGTCCTGTTCTTACTCTTCACAGTCTCCCTTCTGGTCATCAATCCCTCGCTCCTCTGGAGCTCCTCAAACCCTGCATGATCCCACTGAGATTCTCTCGCTTTCTAGTTCAGTTAAAGGTACTGTCCTCCACCCATTCATTCCTGCCAGGGGGTCATCCAAGACCACCTTTTCTTTCCCTCCCCAGCTCCTCCACTTTCTAAAGATTCCTGGAGTGCCTCCCCTTCTGTCCAAACTCAGTCCTGTCTCTGCTCCAGGGGTGCTGACTTCCTTCAAAAAGTAGGGTTTTTGACCGTACTTTAAGAATTGGTGTATCTTCAGTACTCACCTCCCTACCTGGCATACAGCAGAAGCTCAAAAATGTTTCCCAAAATGCATAAACTGACTTTCTACCTAAAATACAAATCGACTAAAGAATAAATAAAACAAAATACAAACCGACTATTGCCATTTCCCTACATAAAACCTTTTGATAGCTTCCCTAGGCCTATAGGATGAGGTCCAGAAGAAAATAGGGCCCTTTGAGGACTAGTCCCTTTAAACCTAACCTATGTACCCTTCTCTCTCAGCACTGTTCCATCAAAAGTTTTGCTTCATCAGTTTTTCTACTCCTTCCAATTCTTCCCAAATGGAGCATACGTCTGTGCCTTTGCACTGATCACATTTCCTGCTTGGAATGGTCTCCTGGCTTCCCCAGCCCTGTTCCCAGGTCACACTCCCTCTTCTGAATGGCTTTGGCCCTCTTAAAATACATCTTTCTACTGCAGCCTTCATCACAGGATTATAATCAATTCCATGTTGCCCCCTCTCACTAGGCTGTGAAATTGCCAGGGCAGAGACCACATCTTCCTTGCCTTATTATCTCCAGCCCCTAGCACCACGTCTGGCACAGAGTAAAAAGCTCAGTAGATCTTGATAAAAACTATCATACATGTAGCTCAAACTTCAACCCTTAATGTCCATGTTAATCACAAGGTGTTCTGCCTCCTTCTGGATATCTTCTTGAAAAGATCAGACAATAGGGAGTTCTTAAGACTGAAAATTTCAAATTCGGGGTCCCTGGGTAGCTCAGTTGTTAAGCATCTGCCTTTGGATCGGGGCATGGTCCTAGGGTCCTAGGATCGAGCCCCACATGGGGCTCCCTGCCCAGTGGGAAACCTGCTTCTTCCTCTCCCTCTGCCCCCTGCTTGTGTACTTGCTCTTGCTGTCTCTCTCCCTGTCAAATAAATAAATAAAATATTTTAAAAAACAAAACCCTTCAAATTCTAAGCTGACTGTTCACATTAGCATATCCACTCAAGATGGTCTAACAACTAATATCTTGTGGTCAAACTGCCTATGGAATTCACTTATTTCTATATCTCCTCCTACTTGGGGTAGTCAGCTGCTGAAGGTAAGACCATCTGGGTCAGTTACCCTGTGTATCCACGTGGTCAGGATCTTACAGCTAGAAACGATTTCAGTATATTCTTAAACCAATACTTGTCTATTCTCAGTCAGTGCAGCAAGCAGGATGGTCATTTCTTTCTCATTCAGGTGCCCAGGTCAAAAAAATCTGGGAGTCATTCTTGACTCTTTTCCATCATACCACATCCATCCATCAGCTGATTCTGTTGGCCCCATCTTCAAAATCTATCTAGAATCTGACCACTCCTCTTCCTCTGCTGTTTCAAATCTACTCTTAAGACATCACAGGGTCTCACCTGGATTATGGCAACAGCATGCGAATGGTCCTTCTGTTTCTGCTGTTGTCCCCTCAATAGTCTGTTCTCCATACAAGAGCCAGAGTGATTCTTCTGTAGGTCTAAAAAGTCCCAAATGATACAGCTTCTTCTTTCTCTGTGGCCTTGTCTCTTACTACTACTCTTCCTTTCATTCACATCAGTCTAGGCATACTGGCTTCTGTGTTGAATATACTAAGCATACTTCTGCCTCAGGGCCTTTGCACTTACTGTTTCCTCTGCCCAGAATGCTCTCACCTCAGCTTTCCTGAGCTTGTTAGGTCTCTGCTTCAATGTCATCTGATCAGTTAGGACTTCCTGGTTACCCTAAAAAGCAACCACCACTTCCCAACTACTTGCTTATTCATCTGTCCCCCTTCTCCCGTGTTTTATTTTTACCTGTGTCACTACTGTATTTCCAGAGCCAGGAATTTTACCTGACACCTGATGGCATTCAATATTTGTTAAACGGATATGGAGTTGAAAACAAACTGAAAAGTTGATTTAAAAAAAAAAAATGCTCGAGTCACTTTTTAATCTTACTCTGACCTGATGTCCGCAGTACAACTCTATCTATGGCAACTTAGCACTAATTTTCAGGTTTTTTCTCTTTTCCCCAAGACATATGCATACACACACACACACTCAGTCACACCCATTCACTTTGGCTCTTCAGGCAAGAAATTCTGTCTCCCCTAACTCACACATCATTGCCCCAGCCCCACTCTGTTCCAATATCCTCCTGTCCTGGGATTGCCCCAAATGTATGACCTTCATCTAAAGAGGGTCCCTTTCCTGGCCCAGCTCTACTCTCACAAGGACTTTCTGACTGTGGCTCCATCAGACAGAGCAGCAAGTGTAAGAACCACACTGTTTCTCTTCCTTCCTCAAATGCTGTCCTACTTGTGCTAAACCTCACTCCTGGCAGGGCCCACTGTCCCTCCTACATCTTATACTATAAAGGACACTCCAGTGACAGAGAAATTTCTTTTCTTCAGAGTTCACTGGACAGAGAAGGAAGGAAGGGAAGGGAAGAGAAGGGAGAAAGGGAGGAAGGGGGGAAGGGAGGAAAGGGGGAAGGAAAAGGGAGGAAAGGAATGGAAGGGAGGGACAAGGAAGGGAAGGGAGAAGGGAGACAGACACAAACTCTGGTTGTGGGAGACATAAAAGTTACTTGTAAAATTACATTCCTTCCATTTTTGGAGTAGATAGTTGCCTATATGGCAAGTCTCTGTGGACTCTGGAAATGAGCCCTTCCATGTCCTTCTTCATCCCCACCTATTCAAGAATTTCTTTTTAATCTCAGACAAAGTCCAGGTTTGGAGCTTTCTCTCATAGTTAGAAGCTAAATTGTAATTTGTAAATACTCCTAGGAGAGGTAATACACTGATTTAAAATCAGGCAAAGGTAAATATGACCAATACCTGATTCTTAAGTTTTATAAGGAAGAGGAGAAAGGTTTCTAGGCATCTAAAGGCACTAGGTAGACAGAACCAGGTAATGGAAAAAGAAAAAAGGAGGAGGCCGGAAGTTAAGTTCTATCTCCTATCCAATTCTGTGAAGGCTGGACCTAATGGAATGAGAAGGGAAAAGCTGGAAGGTGAAAGACCACACTAGTTAAGTCTGGGCCACAGAACTTTGAGAAAATACCTGGTCACCTGTCATACTGCCTTTGAGGCAAGAGGAAAAGGGGCAGTTGCAGGGTGGGATGTCCAGAGATAGAGGATCTGAAGAATAAATTGAAAAGCTTTTACTAAGTCTGTTTTCCAGAAATATCAATGAAAAGCAAATTTGCTTTTATTCTGTCTTTATCTTTGTTTGGTTTTGCCAGTCTGACAGCTTCTAAATTATCTTTCCCCCTCTGTCTCCACTATTGTTTTTCCCTCTTTAATAATGATCAAGTCCAAAGAAACCTGAGAAGCCCTGCTCCCAGTATCTTTTCCTGAGTCACCAGGGACCCCCTCCTTCTTCACCCCTAGGGAAGTATTGGGAACAAGTCTTTGGCATTGTCAGCCTCCACATAGCACTAATATGGCTAGCAGCCAGAGTAAAGAACAGGGAGAGTTAGAGTTTGGATGAGTCTGGTTTAAAGTCCATCGTAGACAGTCCAAATTCCCTTGACACCCTGGGGGAGGGCCCTTCTCTCCAGTTGGGCCAGATTTTATGCAAGACATTTAGTATGTCAAAGTTTCAATCTTTGGCCTTGGAGACGGGTCTTCTGGGTCTGATTTCAGCTCCGCCCCGGGTGATCCTGGTTAATGGACCTTTCCACCCCTTTCTTTTCCCCAATTTTAGACCCTTGACCTACCTACCTGACTAGAGGCAAGAATGATCGGTGCGGGACTGGGAGCTCTTAAGGACACAGCAAATAGAGAAAAGAAAGGGGAGAGACTGGCACTAAACTAAACAATTTCAGAACAACATTTGCCCAGACCGACCCTTCACACAGGCTAACTGAAGGGTCCAGGAACCTCGCCAACGCCGGTCCCAGCCTGGCCGAAGAGCGCCACCTGGCGGCCTGCCCTCCCAACCTGGATTCTCTTTGGCCCCGCCGGAGTTCTCGAAGGCAGAGCTAGACAGGGACAGAACTGTCACCTCCCCCTCTACGTCATTCCGAGGACCCCGCCCCTGCTTGGAACGCACCTCCTCCCGAAGGGACTGGCCCTTAGCACCTCCCCCGCAGAACGGCCACCCAGCTTCCCTCACGGCCTGCAAGCCGCTCGGGTAGAAAATCTGCTTAATGTTCCCCCCAGGATCCGCCCCACCTCGTCGCCCACAGGGAGCCCGCCCCCCCCCTCATGGGAATCTGCCCCCCCCCCCGTCCTCTTCCTTCCCCTAATGGAATGTGCCGCACCGCCCTCCCTCACCCCGTCCCTGCGGAGGAAGGGGCGCCCCTGCTCTTGCTCCGCACCCTCACAGGGAGCCCCTTCCTGTCCAGAGCCTAAATCCGGGTTGGTGATGAGGCCTCCCCTCCCCTGGTCCCTGGAGGACCCCGCAGAATCACACTCCACCGCCCCGGGACCGGGCCCCACCCCTCTCCCCTTGTCCGCCAGTGGGCGGAGCTCTGCGGGTCCAGCCCCGGGGAGGGCGGTCCCATCGTGACGTCACTTCCGTCCGGGCCTGGCCGGGGTTCGGGCTCCGTGGGCCGAGGGGGGGGTACGGAGGTGGCAGCCGTGGGAGGAGGCGGCGCGGGAGGCCGAGAAGAGCAAGCCCGGACCAATCCCGCGTCTCGGGCCGCAACCCCCGATCCTGCAGCGCACCGAGAGGCTAGACCGGCCGGATGGGCCGCTGAGCCCGAATCGGGGACCGGTGAGGCTCGAGCAGAGCGGGCGGCCGGGGCCGGGGCGGGAGCGAGCCCGCGGGACTGCGGGGTCTAGGAACCTGCGATGCGGGGAGGGGAGAAGGCCAGGCCCGTCGCTTCTGCTCGCCCCGCGGGGAGGCGGGGGCCGGGGGATCGGCGGACTGGGGCGATGGGGATAGTGAGGCCAGCCCCGGGGGAGGCCAGGCGGGTGGCCGGGGAAGAAGGGGGCGAGGGCCAGCCCTTGGGATTCGCATCCGGAACCGTGGCGTTGGGGGAGGTGGGGGGGGCATGCTTCTGGCCAGGGCTTTGGGGAGAGGATGGCTGTGAGCGAGGGGAGAGAGAAAACTGCGAGGCTTGGAAAAATTTTCCACGGCCCTCCTTGAGAGGTTTGAAGAGCTCTTCTCTCCCTTGAGGGTGGTGTCGAACACCACCTGGAGAGGGTCTCACTGGAGTTTGCGCGGCTCGCTTACAGCATTTGGAAGGGACAGTATTCTGAGAGTCTCTACACGGAGCCGGCTATGCAAAAGCCCGGCTCCGTCCGTAGCTGAGCCTCTGCATCTTTACAGTGTGGAGCCCCCTGGAGCTAAAGTCAGGATGTTCCGCTTCATGAGGGACGTGGAGCCCGAGGATCCCATGTTCCTGATGTGAGTATTCCCTCCCCCTCCTGTTCTAGAGCACTCATCCTACTCCACTTCAGGGCTCTAAGTAGTTCAGACAGACATCTGGGTTCCCATGGCTAGCATTGGCTGGAACCAGCTGGATACTCGGCTCCAGCACAGACTCAGAGAGGAAATAGGCATCTGTGCCACTGTTTCCCTAGGACTTTTCCATTTTGTGGGGGAGGAAGGTTTTGACTGCTTGGCCCCTCCACCATCCACACGGTATACTCACTCCACAGGGACCCCTTTGCTATTCACCGTCAGCATATGAACCGAATGTTGTCAGGTGGCTTTGGATATAGCCCCTTCCTCAGCATCACAGATGGCAACATGCCTGGAACCAGACCTGCCAGCCGTAGGATGCAGGTAATGGTGCTGTGACTTGCCTGAGACCCAAGGAAATGCTGGGGGTGATTAATAAGGTCCTTGATTTTTCTTGCACTTCAGCCAACTTAGCAAGTGCAGTGATCTTTTTTAGGAGTGGGGGAGGGGGTCTGGCAGAAGGGCTGTGAACCCATTTTGAGAGGAGGATGGAAAAAAAGCTGAGGCCATGGGCTCCGTTTGGGATTGTAGGGAGAGAGGAGGACGTGGTCTCTAATTTGTTCTTTATCTTTTCTTGTAGACTGGGGCTGTCTCCCCCTTTGGGATGCTGGGAATGGTGAGTCCTGATGTCCTCGTTTCCTTCCGTTCTCAGACATGCTGTATACACTTAGATGTTATTTCCAAATGTGGCTCCCTGGAATAGTAACCCTAGAATCTTTTTAGAGTGTTTGCAAAGCTCTGGGCCTGTTGTGTGCTGGGAGTCCTGTGGGTTAGAGATTCTAACTTATTGATCCCTGCATTCTAGGAGCCATCCCTGTTAGGAGAATATAATTGCCTTGCAAAGTTTGTCTTTCTGAGGATGGAGATGCAGTTGAAGGGCCAACAAAGATGGCTTTTGTTGTTGTTGTCTTTAGTTTTATGGCCAATCCTTTTATAGGTTGGAGTCCATTTACTTGGGTGTGCTTCCTAAAGATAGGAGGAAGTAGGACAGTCGGGAGAAAGAAAATTGGATCAGTGCAGCCATAGAGACTGAAGAGGAAGCCAGCAGTAATACAGGAAGGGAAACACAAAGAGAACATTCTATATTCTGGTCATGCTAATGAAGAGACAGAGCAGTTGCTCCATGTGGAGGAAGAAGAGACAGGGAAAGTGTAGCTGTGTGTCTGTCTAGCTGGTACCTAAAGAGACCATCTGAGCACTGACTATGCTTTCTTGACTCTGTTTTCCATCTCTTTGCTGCAGTCGGGTGGCTTCATGGACATGTTTGGGATGATGAACGACATGATTGGGAACATGGTGAGGCTCTGGCCCCATACGTTTTTGCAGTCTTGTTCTCAGTAATGACTGGCAGCACCCGTAAGTCTTCGGAGGCAGGGGCAAGGAAAAGTATGGTGACAGGCTCAAGCAGGCTGAAGACACTGAACCCGGAGGCGACTGGATTCCCTTACCTGCCCTCACGCCTGAGTAGGAAGCAGCAACAGCAGTCTTTTAAGTGTGCAATTAGGGCTCCATGTCTTCAGGTCCCTCTTGTTTATTGTTGGACTCCGAAGAATTTGGGGGGTGCTGATGAGCCCTGAGGTTTTCTCTGTTCCCAAGTATCATGAGAAAGTGGGGGACAAGAACAGGCAGCTGAAGTGTGGGATCCCTTCCTCAGAGGGGCCATTCAGTCCTGTAGTACCTTTTCCTCCTCAGGAACACATGACAGCTGGAGGCAATTGCCAGACCTTTTCATCCTCCACTGTCATCTCCTACTCCAATACGGGGGATGGGGCCCCGAAAGTCTACCAGGAGACATCAGAGATGCGCTCGGCTCCAGGCGGGGTGAGTTGGAGGGCCTCTCCTTTCCCAGAGCAGGCAGAATGGAATAACACACAGAAAGCCTGGCTTCCTTTTTCAGGATTGGGTTGTGGGTGGTTTGTCTGTCCTGGCTTGGTGTAGCCAGGGCTTTGGAAGGGGTGGCTCAGTGTGCCGTGTTCTGCCTCATCCCAGATCCGGGAGACTCGGAGGACTGTACGGGACTCAGACAGTGGGCTAGAGCAGATGTCCATTGGGCACCACATCCGAGACCGGGCTCACATCCTCCAGCGCTCCCGAAACCACCGCACGGGAGACCAGGAGGAGCGGCAGGATTATATCAACCTGGATGAGAGTGAGCCTTCCTCCCCGCTCCATCACCCTTCTTTTTTTTTTTTTTTTTTTTTTTTTTTTTTGTTCCATCACCCTTCTGACTCCTGGCCCAGTAGCCCCTGTTCTGGTTCCTAGGAGCTAGAAGATAGAAACGTTCTCTCTCTACTTCTGTAGATCTTTCTTGGCAAAGTTAGGGGTGGGCCCCTGGTCTTACCTCACTTGAGCCTTGTCAGCTTCGGGGGCTAAGTCAGGTGCTGGCATTGTCCTCAGTAGGAGGGGCCATCTGTCAGGCTCTTCCCCCCCCCCCCACCTTTTTTTTTCAAGTCAACAGATATTTATTAAATACTTACTGTGTGCTTGGGATGATGCTCCTTAGCTTAATAACTGTGCCTTTCCTAATTTTTTTCTTCAGTAGTCACACTTCTGGTGGCTTACATATTGCAATCACTGTTGGCTGTTAGCTAGTGGAACCAGATACTAAGAAAAGAAATTGCTGCTCTTCCTCAACACATCCCCATCCATAATACTTTCCAGGCTTTGCCCTGTTTCTTCATCTTAGAAGGCTGTGGCTCACTCTTGCATCTGCTTCCAGAAGCCAGCCTATATACTTAAGTGGTCACCTCTGGTCTCTGTGCTCTTCAGGTGAGGCCGCAGCATTTGATGATGAATGGCGGAGGGAGACGTCCCGGTTCCGGCAGCAGCGCCCCCTGGAATTCCGGCGGCATGAGGCTTCAGGGGGTGGGGGACGAAGGGCTGAGGGGCCTCCCCGCCTGGCTATACAGGGACCTGACGACTCCCCCTCCCGACAGTCCCGCCGCTATGACTGGTGAAGGCCCTATGCCCTCAGCCTCTCTTGTAAGTCCTGAGGGGGAGGAGTAGGTGAGGTGTGGAGCACGGAGGGGGGGTTGAGGAGTAGACCTGTGCCCAGGCCTCTGCCACGAGGAGGCAGTAGTCCATGTGCCCAGCAGATGCTGCCTTTTGGTGGTATAAGTTTTCTTTGGTTTGGAAAGAAAAGAATGCTGTCCCTGGAAGAGGGGATTAAACGCAACTCCCCACTTTTATATTTGTCTGTCTTTTGACCTGTGCTCTTTTCTCTTCCCCTTCCAGGTACAGGCTGAGAGGCTGAGAAATCCTCCCCTGGAATAACATTTTCCTCTCCAACTCCCACTCCCAATTTAATATTAAATTAACAGGCAAGCTGGCCCCCACCTCTCCCTGGGGGTCTCAGGGAGAACCTTTCACTGCCCCCCTTTACCTACTTTTTCCTTCTTTAATCCCTTACCATGATGACTCCACTTCTCCTCTATCTGCTAACTTGATTTTTCATTTTGCTGCTCCATCTTTGAATCTCTTCACCTTCCCCATTCTACCCTTGTCATGCATTGAAGGGGCTTTTGGGGTGAGCTCTGGGTTTAGGGGCTTCCTCCATCCCTCAGCTACCTTGGGTCTTTTGCCACCTCCTCCTCAGATCCCCCCTGCAGGGGCCATAACCTGCATTTGGGGCTGTGTGTGGAGGGAGAGGACTGGCTCCCAACCCTTCCCCCTTTCTCCCCCAGCACATCACAGAAATCTTCCCTACACCTTTCTCTACCTTTATTTTTTGATTTGTGCAACTTGGAACTAGGTGTTTATGGAATAAAGGAGAATGGAAAAAAAAAAAAAGACCAAGTAGAATTCTGGCTGTACTTTTTGATCTTGTCCCGGTTCAGTTTCAACCCTCCTGTCTCCCAGTTCCCTCTTGCCTTCCCTCTGTCTCCACATGTGGCCTTCTTGAGTTCAAGCCCAGTACCTCAGTGGTAATGACCGTGGTCCTGGCAGATAGGAACCAGCTGTGGAAGTCAGCTGGCCTAGGGCGGGTGGGTGAAGACACTAGCAGTGGCCTTGCTGGCTGTCTCCCTTGCTTTTGCTGTCTCTTCACATGTCCAGGGGAGCATAGGGCCAGTCTCTTAGGTGCCTGAGGGTTTTGCTGCCTCTTGACTCTTCGGGCCGAGTTTGGCCCCTGGGCCGTGGGTGGGAACGCTTGTGGTAAGGAGCAGGAAGGCACAGGCCTTCAGTGGGGAGGCATCTAGGAGTCAGCAATGTTCTCCCACTCTCAGTTGTTGAGAATTTGAGCCCAGGGAGGGAGACCAGAGAAGAAAACTAATCTGGAACCTGAGCGGTGCTGAAAGGGCATGAGGTGCTCAAATTTCTCAAGATGTTCACTCTCGCTTGACCTGGCGTGGCCAAATGGGTCATTCTGTTCTTGGGAACTTACTTAAGGATGGTCAATGCTCATAAAGGGCTGATGATGGTTTCTTTTTTATAAAAATCTTCAGTTCTTTTCAGTCTATGGTAAAGTGGGAAAAAAAAAGGGGGGGGGACAATAGGGGTGCCTGGCTGGCTTACTCTGGCAACTCTCAATCTCTGGGTCGTGAGTTCAGGCCCCACGCTGGCTGAAGAGCTTACATAGAAAACAAACACACACACACTCAACACACAACTCAAGACTCTGGCTCTTCTCAAGGAAGGGAGGATCTTTCCATGTCCTCTGTGAAGAAACAGACTCCAGAGACCTGTCTGGTTGCTGACTACAGAGGGATGAAGCTGAGTGTGACAACCAAGCACTGACTTGGTATCTCAGGGCAGGTACCAAAATCTCATTAAATGGGGCTGGTGAAGAGGCATGAGCAGGGTTAAGGGAACCAATCCTACAGCTAAGAGAACCCAGCAATCTCAGAAGTCAAACAGGTACAGGTACCCCACCCCCCACTATCCAAAAGCAGAACGTTCCTGTGAAACCTTTCGTAAGGTGAAATGGAACAAAGCGAACAGATTACCATTACCTGACATGGAAAAGCTCGAGCATTGCCAGACCTGAAATAACAACCTCTTGAATTTTGCTGAAACCATCTCGCTAAGGGACGCACAAAATAGAGCTCCCAGGCAGTTCAAAGCTAGGCCAGAGGCGGGGAGCTGAGCAGAACTCCGGGGGCAGGAGCTCAGTGGGACCTAAATTGCTGCAGAAGAAACGCTGAGAGCTGTTTCCACTTTGTCTCATAAAAGCAAAAATCCATATTTCTTTGTGTTAGCCAAAACTAGTATTAATGCTGGTCTTTTTTAAAAGTGAAGTGGTGTGGTGTGAACTTTGGAAAAGTGTGTGTGTGTCGGGGGGTGGGTGCCTGTAGAGAGAATTCATCTTCACCTGGGTTGCTGAATTATAGATGTTGGCTGGGACTCAGTGAGCACAGCCCTCAGTCTGAGGGGGTCCCCTGGGCTCTGTCTGAATAGACAGATTTACTTCTGGGAGTGGGAACGCTCTCCTCAGTCTCCTGAGGGGCCCACCATTGAAAGAGTGTGAGCCCTGTAAAGGATGCCAAGAGACTGGGTCCTTACCTGCGCCGCCAACCCAGCCGAGTGGTCTTGGGCAGGTCCTCCACTTCCCTGGGCCTCCGCTCGGAAGTTCCCTACTACCTAGAAAACCTCAGGCTATAGTTCATGCCCGGCCTGCCAACCTGGATTTCAGTCACAGTGCCCACACTCACGGGCATGGTTCTCAGTGGGGGCTGAAGCAGGGCAAGGGTTGCCCTGATCTCAATCTAGGTGAGTCAACCCAAGTGTTTCCCAAGCTCTGCCGAGTAGGTCCTGGCTTTTAGACACATGAACTCGTTTTCACCTCTACTCCCTGCTCTTGGGTGAGGACCACCCTTCAGCCCAGCACTCATTCCTAGGGCCTGTGACTAGTGAGTAGGGAGGGATAGGTTGTGGGGAATCAGTTAGCAGCAGCCACCAAGTGAGGGGCTCAAGAACCAGCCCCCTGGCACTTCCTGACCTGTCTGCCATTGTGGGGTGAGGCCCAGGGGACAGAGAGGGAAGGAACTCTCGGGAAGGAAGCTGACATTTTATTTCTGGTCAGCTCTCCAACTGGGCCCTGGCCTCATTCACAACAGCCATCCGTTCATCCAGGGGATATGGTCAGACTCATTATTTTCCTGTATGGCTTGGGGGAATGAATTATCTAGAGGAGTGAAATGATGAATACCCCCTGGCATGAGCAAGACCCGGCTCTACCACTTAGCTCTGATGGGAGAGATTCTTAATCTCTCAACATCAGTTTCCCACTTTGTAAAATGGGCCTTTCTAGGTGCTGATGGCGCTGGGGACATGGGTCCATACTGCAGAAGAGTGAGAAATCTGTGAATTAGTACAGAGAAAGCATTTGACACAGTATATGGGATATAAATGACTGATTTCTCCCAGATTATTCTGTCTTGATCCTTTTTTTTTTTTTCTTTCAAGGTTTTATTTATTCATTTGACAGAAAGAGAGAGCACAGGAAGGGGGAGCGGCAAGCAGAGAGAGCAGGGAGCCTGATGGGGACTCCATCCCAGAACCCCGGGATCAAGACCTGAGCAGAAGGCAGATGCTTAATGACTGAGCCACCCACGGGTCCCATCGTGCCTCAACTTTACAGACTAACAAGTAGAAACAAAGGTTTGGCGACTCTGACCCAGCCCTGCTTGCAGTTTGGGTTGTTTTCTGTCCTTGACTAACAAAGAACCTTGGGTCCTCCTCCCCCTCTACCTCATGCCCCCTTCCTCTGTCCTGCAATCCAAAGCCCAAGTCACAAACCAGTTACCCAGAGAACCAGGAGCTGATCCACAAGAAAAACGCAGTATTTCAGTCTCCCAGCCCACGTAGTCCAAGTCCACTTAAATACTCCATGCACCTGCCCCGCCCTGATGCTCCCCAACCTGGGCCTGAGTCCTCTCAAGGGCTGAGAGAGCCGCAAGGGCCAAGCTCTCCTTCTCCCAGGCCATTCCAGTTGGGATAGGGCTAAGAAAAAAGTAGCCTTTACTTCTCTCCCTCTTAGACGTCACTGGGGTCTTCAGATAGGAGAGGTGGGATCTAGGTGAGGCTGCTAGAAGCTGGGGAGGTGAAGAACTGGGGGCACAGGGAGGGAAGTTGGGTACCTGGTTCTCCTAAGCAGTGTCCCAACTAGCCTCTGTCCCTGGGGAGAGACTGTAGGACCACAGCTGGCATGGCGGGAGAGGAGTGCACTCGAGAGGCCCGGGATGCCAAAGGCCAGCAGAGCTGCTATGGAAGGTAGGCAGAGAGGGCTGACGCTCTGGGCCTTCCCATCCTCAATGTCCACCCTGAAATGGTAACTCTAGGGAGACCAGGACAGGCATGTAATACTTCTCCCTCTGGGCTCAGTACTACTCCTCCCCCTGCTTCCCCACCATCCCCACTCTGGACTATCCCTGGGATTGAGATGAAATAAGTTAGTACTCAGAGTTCCTTGCCCTTTCTCTGCCTTTTATGATTCTTTTCTTCTCTGAGATCCTTATCTTTTGCATAGGAATAAGATGCTACCCACCCCCGCCCCCGCTCCCCACAGCCCTTAACCTCAGCATCCATCCCATCCTCTTCATGTGCTGTCACCTGCCACCTGGGGATCTTGCAGGTTCTGGACAATTCTCTCCAAGAGGTCAGTGTTCTCCAGCCAAGAGGTCAACCCAGTGTCTGAGCTGTCTGAGACACATGAATCTGGAGCATAGGAGAGGGGGCATGGGAAAGGGTCATGGAGGTGACATTGAGTCTCTAAAAGGGGGAGCAGAAATACCTTAGGCAAAGTCAAGGTCACACTGAGGTGAGAAATGGTTTGATGGAAAGGTTCTTAGAAATCTACGGGTGAATTTAGTCGAGATATCCCGGATTTGTGTGTGTTGGAGGGTGGGTGGAGTTCCCAATATACTGGGAACATGGCAGGGAAGGACAGAGGCTGATTCCCAATTCAAATCTTAATTAATTAATTATAAAAGATTATTTATTTATTTATTTGACAGAGAGGTCACAAGTAGGCAGAGAGGCAGGCGGGAGTGGGGGGAAGTGGGCTCCCCGTTAAGCAGAGAGCCCGATGTGGGGCTCTATCCCAGGACCCTGAGATCACGACCCGAGCCAAAGGCAGAGACTTAACCCCACTGAGCCACCCACGCGCTCCCAAATCTTAATTTAAACAAACCGAGTATATGATATAAATAAATAATACATTTAGAATTAGAGACCTTACAGGTGACCTTCTCACCCCAGACATACTAAAGCAGAATGTCCAGGTTGGAGAGGATTCCAATGCAGCTTAGCAACAGTTACAGAGATCCTCCAAACCCCCGCTCCTATGTCACTGCTTAAGAAACAGAGGTGACTTGCTTGCACGCCATGCAGCTAGCTACCTAGCAGCGCTCCAAAAGCCAGGACTCAAAATCCAGATTGACACAAACTATACCAACATGCTATAAAGAATGCTTCACCATGGGGGGGAGGGTTCCTTCAAACTGTTCCTTGGTGATTTGTAAAAACTTTTAATTTACATTAAAATTTACTCAAGTAACAACACCATATTTCAAATGATGAATGCCAGTAGCCCAGTATGTCGTTTTTTAAATCTTGCATTTTTTAAAAGCATTTAATAAAATTGCTATGTGTGTGGGGAGCCTGGGTGGCTCAGTTGTTAGGTGTCTGCGTTCGGCTCAGGTCATGATCCCAGGGTCCTGGAATCAAGCCCCGCATTGGGCTCCCTGCTCAGCGGGAAGCAAGCTTCTCCCTCTCTCACTCCCCCTGCTTGTGTTCCCTCTCTTGCTTTCTTTGCCAAATAAAAAAAAAAAAATCTTTAAAAATTGTTCTGTGTGTGTGTGTGTGTACTTTTGGGTGAGTTTTAACACATGCAGATTTGTGTAAGCACCCCCATAGTCAGGATCCAAACAGTTTCATCACCCTGAACACCTTCCTGCCGCTTCTCTGTAGTCACACCCTTCCGCAAATCTTAACCTTGACAACCACCGATATGTTCTCTGTTGCTATAATTCTGCCATTTCCAGAATGTCATAGAATGAAATCATAAATGAGAGTAGCTCCTTGACTCAGCATAATGCCTTTGAGATTCAGTCATGTTGTGGCATGTATTAATAGTTTACTCCTTTTTATTGTTGAGTAGTATTCTGTGTGTTTATAATCTGTATCCATTCACCTGTTTGAGGATACTCTAGTTTCCAGTTTGGGGGCATAGGAACAGAGCTGCTATAAACACTTGTGCACATGTTTTTGAGTGTATGTATCTTAATTTTTTAAGGAATGCAATGGAGTGGGATTGCTAGGTCATATGGTAAGTGCGTATTTATAAGAAAATGCCAAGGGGTGCCTGGGTGGCTCAGTGGGTTAAAGCCTCTGCCTTCGGCTCAGGTCATGATCTCAGGGTCCTGGGATCAAGCCCGGAATCAGGCTCTCTGCTAGTGGGGAGCCTGCTTCCCCCTCTCTCTCTCTGCCTGCCTCTCTGCCTACTTGTGATCTCTCCCTCTCTGTCAAATAAGTAAATAAAATCTTTTTAAAAAGAAAAGAAAGAAAGAAAGGAAGGAAGGAAAAGAAAAGAAAAAAACAAAAAAGAGAAGAAAAGAAAATGCCAAGCTTTTCCGGGGTGGCTGCACCATTTTGCATTCCCACTGACAAGGTAAGAGAGTCCTGGTTGCTTTGCATCCTTGCCAGTGGTTAGTATGTCAGTTTTTATTTTATTTACCCATTCCATTAAGTGCGTAGGTGTTCTTCTATTTATTCTAATAGGTATCTTGTCATGGCTTTAATTTGTATTTCCCTAGTGATTAATGATGTTGAGCGTTTCGTCATTGCTTATTTGCCATCATTACAACCTCTCTGATGAAGTGTCTGCTTAAGTCTTCCTGCCATTTTTTAAAATTGGATTGTTTATTTCCTTCCTGTTGAGTTTTGAGAGTTCTTTATATATTCTGGTAAGAAGTCCTTTGTTAAATGGCATTTGTAAACAATTCTTTCCCATTCTGTAGTCTTTTCCTCCTCTCCACATCATCTTTTTCTTTTCTCCTTCTTTCTTTCTTTTTTTAAAAAAAGATTTTATTTATTTATTTGACAGACAAAGATCACAAGCAGGCAGAGAGGCAGGCAGAGAGAGAGAAAGGGAAGCAGTCTCCCTGCTGAACAGAGAGCCCAATGCAGGGCTCCATCCCAGGACCCCGGGATCATGACCTGAGCCGAAGGCAGAGGCTTTAACCCACTGAGCCACCCAGGCGCCTCTCTCTCTCTCTCTCTCTCTCTTTTTTTTTTCCCTTGACATCTTTTTCAAAGCAAAAGTTGTAATTAAGATGAAGTCCAACTTACCGCTATTTTCTCCTATATCATATTTTGGGTGTCATATCTAAGAACACTTTGCCTAACTGGATAACTGAGATTTTCTCCTATGTTATCTCCTAAAACCTTTATAGTTGTGCATTTGATATTTAGATCTTTCTTTTTCCTTGGGTGAGTTTTGGTAGCATGTGGCTTTCATGAAGTTGGTCCATTTCATCTAAATTATTGAATTTAGGGGTGCCTGGGTGGCTCAGTCGGTTAAGTGGCTGCCTTAGGCTCAGCTCATGATCCTGGGATTGAGTCCTATGTTGGGCTCCCTGCTCAGTGGAGAGCCTGCTTCTCCCTCTCCCTCTGTCTGCCACTCTGCCTACTTGTGCTCTCTTTCTGTCAAATAAATAAATAAAATCTTTAAAAAAAAATTGTTGAGGGGCGCCTGGGTGGCTCAGTGGGTTAAGCCTCTCTCTGCCTTTGGCTCAGGTCATGATCTCAAGGTCCTGGAATGGAGTCCCGCATTGGGCTCTCTGCTCTGCGGGGAGGCTGCTTCCCCCCCCCCTCTCTCTGCCTGCCTCTCTGCGTACTTGTGATCTCTCTCTCTCTCTCTCTGTCAAATAAATAAATAAAATATTTAAATAAATAAAAAATAAATAAATTGTTGAATTTGTGTGTGTATGACTATTTGTAGTATTTCCTTACTAACCTTTTAATGTCTGCAGGGGAGTATAGTGATATTCCTTGTTTTATTCCCAATATTGGTATTTCGTGTTGTCTCTCTTTTTAAAAATTTTTTTAAAGATTTTATTCTTAAGTAATCTCTATACCCAAAACTAGACTTGAACTCACAACCCAAGGTCAAGGGTTGCATGCTTAAAAAAAAAAAAGAAAGAAAGGAAGGAAGGAAGGAAGGATGGATCTCATACTCTACCAAATGAACCAGTTAGGTACTCCTCTCTTTTTTTTTAATTAAAAAAAATTTTTTTTGGTCAGTAGAGCTAGAGGTTTGTCAATTGTTTTTTTAAGATTCTATTTATTTATTTATTTGACATAGAGAGATCACAAGTAGGCAGAAAGGCAGGCAGAGGAGGAAGGGAAAGCAGGCTCCCTGCTGAACAGAGAGCCCAATGTGGGGCTCGGATCCTAGGACCCTGAGATCATGACTGGCACTGAAGGCAGAGGCTTAACCTACTGAGCCACCCAGGCACCCTGAGGTTTGTCAATTTTATTGATCATTTCAATTAACTTTTGGTTTCATTGATTCTTTTTTCTATTTTTCTGTTTTTAATTTCATTAATTTCTTTTTTTAAAGCATATTTTTTAAAGATTTAATTATTTATTTGACAGAGAGAGAGCACAAGTAGGCAGAGAGGCAGGCAGAGAGAGGGGGGAAGCAGGCTTCCCGGTAAGCAGAGAGCCCGATGTAGGACGGTCCCAGGACCCTGAGATCATGACCTGAGCTGAAGGCAGAGGCTTAACCCACTGAGCCACCCAGGCACCCCTAAAATATTTTTTATTTTAAGTAATTTCTATACCTAACATGTGGCTCAATATCACCCTGAGATCAAGAGTTCCATGGCCTACAGACTGAGCCAGCTAGGCACCTCTAAGTTTCATTGTTCTGCTCTTATTATGTTTTCCTTCTTCTTGCTTTGTGTTTATTTTTGCTGTTCATGTACCTTCTTAAGGTAGAAGTATAGATTATTGACTGGAGACCTTTCTTCTTTCCTAATATAAGCATTTGATGCTATAATTTTTCCTTAAATCACTGCTTTATCTGCATCTCACATATTTTATTTTTTCCTTTTTTTAAAAAATGATTTTATTTACTTATTAGAGAGAGAGAGAGAGAAAGCACAAACAGGGGAAATGGCAGGGAGAGGGAGAAGCAGGCTCCCCACTGAGCAAGAGGCCCGATGTGGGCCTTGGATCCCAGGACCCTTGGATCATGACCTGAGCTGAAGGCAGAAGCCCAACCAACTGAGCCACCCAGGTGTCCCTCTTTTCTTTTCTTTTTTTTAAAAATATTTTATTTATTCATTTGAGAGAGAAGCAGAGGGAGCATGAGCAGAGGGGAGGGGCAGAGGGAGAGGGACAGCAGACTCCCCACTGAGTGCAGTGCTCAACACAGGGCTGGATCAGGACACCGGGATCATGACCTGAGCCAAAGTCAGACACTTAACCAACTGAGCTGCCCAGGTGCCTCTGTATTTTCCTTTTTGTTAAGTTTGCAATACTGTCTAATTTCTCTTGGCACTTCCTTTTTGATGATTTGGCTATTTAAAAGTATGTTGTTTAGTTTCCATGTGTTTGGAGATTTCCCTGTTATCTTTCTCTTATTGATTTCTGGTTCTAATTCCATTATGGCCAGAAAGCATACTTTGTATGACTTCAATCCTTTTAAATTTGTTGAGGTTTGTTTTATGACTCAGGACATGACCTATCTTGGTAAGTGTGTCATGTGTATTTATTTATTTAAGGATTTTATTTATTCATTTGACACACACAGAGAGAAATCACAAGTAGGCAGAGAGGCAGGCAGGGGTGGGGGGAAGCAGGCTCCCCACTGAGCAAAGAACCCGATGCAGGACTCAATCCCAGGACCCTGAGACCATGACCCAAGCCAAAGGCAGAGACTCAACCCGCTAAGCCACCCAGGCACCCTGCCATGTGTATTTTTTTTTTTAAAGATTTTATTTATTTATTTGACAGAGATCACAAGTAGGCAGAGAGGCAGGCAGAGAGACAGGAAGGGAAGCAGGCTCCCTGCTGAGCAGAGAGCCCGATGTGGTACTCCATCCCAGGACCCTGAGATCATGACCTGAGCTGAAGGCAGAGGTTTTAACCCACTGAGCCATGCAGGCGCCCCTGCCATGCGTATTTAAAAAGAAATTGTGATTCTTTTGTGTTGAGGAAGTGTTCTATGAATTTCAGTTAGATCCTATTGGTTGATGACAATTTTCAGTTCTACATACTTCTATACATCTAATTTTGTTTAATTGTTCTATTGGTTACTGCTGAGTTTTGACATTTTCAACTACAATTGTGGATCTGTCCCTTTTTTTCTTTTTAATATCTGTGAGTTTTTCCTTTTTGTATTTTGAACCTCTGTAGTTAGATGCAGAGACATTTAGAATTGTGTCTTCTGGGAAAAACCGAACTTTTTTATTATTATGTACTGTTCTTCTTTACCCCTGGTAATTTTCTTTGCTCTGAAGTTAATTTGCCTTACTATAGCCAGTACAGCTTTCTTCTGATTAGTGTTTTCATGTATATGTCTTTCTATTCTTTTACTTTTAATCCACCTATTTTATACTTAAAATGGGTTTTTTGAAGACAGCATATAGTTGGATCTTTTGTGGTTTTTAAAGTGCATGTCGATAGTCTGCCTTTTAATTGGTGTATTTATGCTACTTACATTTAATATTAAGTGTTAATATGGTTCAATTTACTTCTATTATTTTATTATTCTGTTTGGTCCCATTTATAATTCAGCTACCTCCACTTTCAAGCCATTTTTTTTTATCGTTGTTCCTTATTTGGATTTTATTTATTTGTTTGTTTGTTTACTTAAGAGACAAAGCATGCTTGCACAAGCAGGGAGGAGGGGCCGAGGGAGAGGGAGAAGTAGACTCCCCACACAGGGCTTGATCCCAGAACCCTGAGATCACGACCTGAGCTGAAGGCAGACACTTAACCAAGAAGCTAGTCAGGTGCCCCTATTTGAGTATTATTAGATAGAAAGTGTTCTACCTTTTTTTTTCTCACTAAATTTTTTTTTTTTACTTTTTTAAAAAAGATTGTATTTATTTATTTGACAGAGAAAGACACAGCAAGAAAAGTAACAGAGGCAGTGGGACTGGGAGAGAAATCAGGCTTCCCACCAAGTATGCAGCCTATGTTGGGATGGATCCCAGAGTACTGGGATCATGACCTGAGCCACCCAGGCACCCCATCTTTTTTTTTTTTTTTTTTTTTCTTTTTAAGTGATAGCCCTGGGGCAGGAATGGCAAGCTTTTTCTATAAAGGGCCAGATAATATGTTAGGCTTTGCAAGTCATACAATGTCTGTTGCAATACTCAATTGGTGATGTAAACTGGTGCCGCCACTGTGGAAAACAGTATGCAGGTTCCTCAAACAGTTAAAAATAGAGCTACCCTATGACCCAGTAATCACACTACTGGGTATTTACCCAAGAAAACAAAAACACTAATTCAAAGGGATACATGCACCCATATATTGATAACAGCATTATTTATAGTAGCTGAACTATGGAATCCGTGCACATGTCCATCGATAGATGAATGGATAAGAAGATGTGGTACAGATACACAATGGAATATTATTCAGCCATAAAAAAGAATTAAATCTGGCCATTTGCAATGACAAGGATGGAGCTAGACAGTATTATACTAGATGTGCCAATAAAATTTTATTTACAAAAACAGGTAGTGCTGGTTCTGGCCTGTGGAGTGTGGCTTACTAACCTTCCTCCAGGGATTATAAAATCCACACTTAGGGCGCCTGGGTGGCTCAGTGGGTTAAAGCCTCTGCCTTCGGCTCAGGTCATGATCCCAGGGTCCTGAGATCGAGCCCCACATTGGGCTCTCTGCTCCGCGGGGAGCCTGCTTCCTCCTCTCTCTCACTCTCTGCCTGCCTCTCTGCCTACTTGTGATCTCTGTCTGTCAAATAAATAAATAAAATCTTAAAAAAAAAGATCCACACTTACCATAGTCCACTTAGAATCTGTACTTCACTATGTCAGGTTAAATGCAGATTTTACCACCACTTTAGGCCCCTTTATTGTCTCTCCTTTGTGTTGTAGTTGTCATAGGTATTAAGTCTGCAAACGCTGAAAACCCCATCAGAGTTTTATCACTTTTACTTTCAATTGTTAGAGACATTTTAAAGAACAAGAGAACAATCTATACTTACCAGATCTGTTTCTCTTCCTTCTTGATGTCCTGTTTCCTCAGTCACCATTTTTCTTCTGTCTGACGAACTTTCTTTAGCATTTCTTTTATTTAAAAAAAAAAAAAAGATTGATTTATTTGAGAGAGAGCGAGCAAGCAAAGAGAGGGACAGAGGGAGATGGACAGAGAATCCTGAAGCAGACTCCCTGCTGAACATGGAGCCCAACATACAGGCCCATCGCTTGACCCTGAGATCTTGACCTGAGCCAAAATCAAGAGTTGGGCACTTACAAATATTGTGAAAATGTCTATGCTACCTAAAGCAATCTAACACATTTAATTCAATCCCTATCAAAATCCCATCCACTATTTTCAAAGAAATGAAACAAATAATCCTAAAATTTATATGGAACCAGAAAAGACCTCAAATAGCCAAAGGAATATTGAAAAAGAAAGCCAAAGTTGGTGGCATCACAATTCTGGACTTTAAGCTCTATTACAAAGCTGTCATCATCAAGACAGTATGGTACTGGCACAAAAACAGACACATAGATCAATGGGACAGAATAGAGAGCCCAGAAATAGACCTTCAACTCTGGTCAACTAATCTTTGCCAAAGCAGGAAAGAATGTCCAATGGAGAAAAGACAGCCTCTTCAACAAATGATGTTGGTAAAATTGGACAGCCACATGCAGAAAAATGAAATTGGACCATTTCCTTACACCATGCATGAAAATAGACTCAAAATGGATGAAGGACCTCAGTGCAAGAAAGGAACCCATCAAAATCCTTGAGGAGAACACAGGCAGCAACCTATTCGACCTCAGCCGCAGCAACTTTTTCCTAGGAACATCACCAAAGGCAAGGGAAACAAAGGCAAAAATGAACTATTGGGACTTCATCACGATCAAAAGCTTTTGCACAGCAAAGGAAACAGTTAACAAAACCAAACAACTGATAGAATGGGAGAAGGTATTTGCAAAAGACATATCAGATAAAGGGCTAGTATCCAAAATCTATAAAGAGCTTAGCAAACTCAACACCCAGAGAATAATCCAATCAAGAAATGGGCAGAGGACATGAACAGACATTTCTGCAAAGAAGACATCCAGATGGCTAACACACACATGAAAAAGTGCTCCACATCACTCGACATCAGGGAAATACAAATCAAAACCACAATGAGATACCACCTCACACCAGTCAGAATGGCTAAAATTAACAAGTCAGGAAATGACAGATGCTGGCGAGGATGCGGAGAAAGGGGAACCCTCCTACACTCTTGGTGGGAATGCAAGGTGGTGCAACCACTCTGGAAAACAGCATGGATGTTCCTCAAAAAGTTGAAAATAGAGCTACCTTACGACCCAGCAATTGCACTACTGGGTATTTACCCTAAAGATACGAACATAGTGATCCGAAAGGGCACATATACCCAAATGTTCATAACAGCAATGTCCACAATAGCCAAACTATATCAACAGATGAATGGATAAAGAAGAGGAGGTGTATATATACAATGGAATACTATGCAGCCATCAAAAGAAATGAAATCATGTCTTTTGCGACCATGCGGATGGAACTAGAGGGTATTATGCTTAGCGAAATAAGTCAATCGGAGAAAGACAACTATCATATGATCTCCCTGATATAAAGAAGTGGAGATGCAACGTGGGGGGTTTGGAGGGTAGGAAAAGAATAAATGAAACAAGATCAGATCGGGAGGGAGACAAACCATAAGAGATTCTTAATGTCACAAAACAAACTGAGGGTGGCCAGAGGAGGTGGGTGGGGAGAGGGTGGTAGGGTTATGGACATTGGGGAGGGTATGTGCTATGCTGAGTGCTGTGAAGTGTGTAAACCTAGCGATTCACAGACCTGTACCCCTGGGGCTAATAATACATTATATGTTCATAAACAAAGAAAAAAATTTTTTAAATAATAATAAATAAATATTCAATATTTTTTTAAAAAAGAGTTGGGCACTTATCCAACTGAGCCACCCAGGCATCCCTGTAACCTTTCATTTAGAGTGGTCCTGCTACTGACAAATTGTTATACTTTCCTTCACAGAAGAATGTCTTTATTTTACATTAACTTCTGAGTGACATTTTCACTGGACATAGAATTTTTTTTTTAAGATTTTATTTACTTGAGAGAAGATCTCACACAAGTAGGGGGAGGGGCAGCTCCCTGCTGGGCAGGGAGCTTGACGCGGGGCTCGATCCTAGGACTCCAAGATCATGACCTAAGTTGAAGGCAGATGCTCTACTGGCTGAACCATGCAGGCGTCCCCATTGGGTACAGAATTTTGAATTGACACCTTTCTTCCAACACTTTGTTATTATTTTTTAAGATTTTATTTATTCATTTAACAGAGAGGGAGAGTACAAGCAGGTAGAGCAGCAGGCAGTGTGGGAGGAAGAAGCAGACTCCCTGCTGAGCCAGGAGCCGGATATGGGGCTTGATCCCAGAACTCTGAGATCAGGACCTGAGCCAAAGGCAGCCATTTAAAAAACTGAGCCACCCAGGTGTCTCCCTCTCTCAGCACTTTAAGTGTGATTCTAGTTCCTGCAGTTTCCTAGTTTTGATGAGGAATCTGCAGTAATCTGAGTCATTGTTCTCTTATGTGAAATCGGTTGTTCTTCTCTAGATGTTCTGTGGATATTTTTCTATGTTCTTTATTTTCAGCAACTTGATTATGATGTCTAGTTACAGACTTGAGTATATTCTGTTTTCTCTTCACCAGGCTTCTTGAATCTGTGTATGTCTTTCGCCAAACTTGGGACCATTTTAATCATGATTACTTCCAGTATTTTTTCTATTTCATACTTTTTCTCCTCACCTTCTGGGACTCTGTTGACACAAATGTTAGATCTTTTGGTCTTGTTCCACAGGTTCCTGAGATCCTGTTTTCTTTTGTCTTTTTTATTTGTTTAGATTGCATAATTAATATTGACTATCTTCAAAGTCACTCCTCTGTCGTCTCCAGTCTGCTATCCAGTGAATATTTTATTTTACTCCTACTTTTCAGTTCTAAAATTTCCATTTGACTATTCCTTAGGTCTTCTATTTCTTTGCTTATACTTTCTACCTTACCATTTGTTTTGAAAGCATTCTCCCTTTCTTCTTCCAGTATGTTTATACTAACTGCTTTGAAGTCTTTGCTTTAAATTCCAACATTTGTCATGTTGGGGGTGCTTGTCTTTTCCCTAGAAAGTTTTTTTTGTATCAGCTGGGTAATTTTAGATTGTATCCTGGATATTTTGAATATCGGTGGAGACTCTGGATCTTATTAAAATGCTAACGGGAATGTTTGTTTTAGCAGGTGATTGATGAGGTTTTGTTCCTGCAGCAACCTGTCTTCTTTGCATTGTGGTTCCAAGGTCAGTTTAATTTTCAGTTTGTGGGGCTATCCACATCAGTCCCGGATGTGTGCCACCCAGTGGTCAGTGAGACCCGGACAGTGATCCACCCTGTAGCTTAATTCGTAAAGCTTTGGTAAAATGTTTAAGGTCGGGTCCGTGCTTGTGCAGATTTGAGGTGAGCCCAAGAATTTACACACAACTCTATGGGATTCTCGATTTCTCTCCTCTCTCTAGTCTCCCTGATACTTTGATTCTCCGGGTCTTCCTTTCCTGATCCTCTGGCCAAAAAAGGGGGGGAGTGGCTTTAGTTTCTCTACTCTGCTGTGCATTTTCCACTTTGTGTCTGGGCTAAGCATCCAGAAAAGAAAGAAAAAAGCAGAGCGATTTACCTCAACGCTCTCGAGACCACAGCGCCTGTGCTAGAGGAATTCCCCTCCCTCAGCTTTCAGTGCCTGCCCAGCCACTGTGTCCCATTATGCAGCTATAGCTACACTACCATGGTGCTGCCCGGTGCTAGAAGTGGGAGAGAAGGAAAAAAAAACTGGAGATTCCCCTACTCTCTGACCCTTAGGAGTCCCTTTCTGGCTTCTCAGACCTGCAATAAGTAGATGGCTCCAAGAGGAACTCTTTTAGTTCAGACCTGATGTACATTGCTGGGTTTGGGCCACCTCTGAATCCACTCTGGGCAGTAATGGGGTGGGCGGGGGCGGGGGGTGTTGGCAAACTCATCACTGGTTTCACAGAACTTCAAATTCCGGTTTCTTCCTCCCTGCTACCATCTACTTCTCTGCTATCTCAGAGAGTTGTCGCATGCAGTCCGTCTGGGAGCACTGGGGGTGATGGAGGAGGTGTGTGCCTACTCCAGTTGTGCCTACTCCATTTATCATCTGTGTGGTCCTGAGCAAGTTACATAACCTCCCTGTACCTCTTCTGTCATCTTTAGAGGAGGATAATAGTGGTATCAACTTCACAAGGCTGCTGCTTGGATTAAATGAGTTTATATATGCAAAGCACTTAGCATCATGTTTGGCTGCAGGAAGCACTTAATATTAGTCTTAAACAATCATAAAAAGATTGGAAAACAGAAACAGGCACAAAGACAAAAATCACCCAGAACTCCAATGCCAAGAGGTATAACACACATTGGGGTTATATTACGTTGCCAGGTGTTCCTCAACACTGTTCTTCCCACCCAGAATGCTCATCCTCCTTTCCTTAGTCAGGCCAACTGCCACTCGGGCTTCTACTTTCACTTGAAAGTAGAAGGCTCAAAGAAGGCATTCCTGACCCCAAGTAAGATGTAGATCCTAATGCTAAATGCTTTCATGTCACCCTATACTTCTCAGCACTTATCACACTTTTAATTACTTAACCATATATTTAAGAACCTCAAAGGACAAATTCTCTCTTGTCCTGTACTCAAAGTTTCACCTTTGCACATCCTTCTCTTCCAGATGGTGACCCTGCGTCTCCATACCTGTCCAAGGCCCCTACAATAGAAGCCTGATCTCAGCTGATCCAATTTGGCACTAATCTGGGCAAGTCTGCTTATATAAATGGGACTTCTCAGCTCAGAGCTGAGTCAATGAGGACAGTGAAAGCATATTTCTGATCCACATCCTGGAGATTCTAACTCAGTAGGAACTGGGGTGCAAGCAGGATCCAGGAATATGCATTTTCAAAAGCTCCCCTGATGTTTCTGATGCTGGTGGCCCACAGAAATAGTGTCTGTAGTAGGCAACTTCCAATATGGCTTCCAATGATCCCTGCCTTCTGGCAGTCACTACGCTGGACCTGGTGCCTCGTTAAGAGTGATGAGATACCTCTTCCACGATTAGGTTACAAGACTGATTCTGCTTTCCGGATGTGGTGTCTCTGGTTCTCGCTCTGATAGAGAGGGCTACCTGGGCTGCCTCTGACCAACAGCCAGCCCAGAAACAAGTTCCTCAGTCCAGCCACCTATGAGTTAGTGAATCCTGCTGACACACTGGGTGTGGATGGAAGATCCTTCCCCTTGGAACCTTGAGATGACATGGCTCCAGCTAACTCTTTGATTGCAGCCTTGTGAGAGACCCTGAGGCAGAAAACAGTGTGCCCACATTCCTGAACCACAGAAAATGAGATAGTAAATGTGTGTTATTTTTTTATAAATTATTTTTAAAGACTTTATTTATTTGACAGAAATTACAAGTAGGCAGAGAGTCAGGCAAAGACTGAGGAGGAAGCAGGCTCCCTGCTGGGCAGAGAACCCGATGCGGGGCTCGATCTCAGGACCCTGAGATCATGACCTGAGTGGAAGGCCTGAACAACCCAGGCACCCCAAATGTGTATTTTTAAGCCACTAAATTTTAGGGTAATTTGTTATACCATATGGGATAACTAATACATTGCCTGGACTGCCCAAAGCTCCCTTCTATTCATTCTTGTTGGAAAACGCATCTAAACAGAGAATTCCCAAACTCTCTTCAATGGGATTTCATGAATACTGACTGTAGACATTGTCTTTGCTCTTGTTGTGCATGAAGACTTACACCAGTCCAGTCATTGATTTTAGCTTCAAACACTTTGGCATAGTCTTTTAAGTGTCACCAGTTTCATGAGCATGAAATCTGAATTCTCATAAAGGAAAGTCTTCTTCCTCTTCCTCTTCCCACATTGATCCAGCCATAAGACCACTTAAGACTGCTGTAGCCTAGGGAATCAGTGTGTGAGAGTGTGCCCATGGTGGTTAAGATTCTTGGTTGGAAATATTCTGGTGCCCTGAGCTTGGTTGTACATGGAATCTCTAAATCCTGAACCAAGTTTCATGGTCAAAAAAAATTGAGCCCCAAAATAATCTGCTCCCCCTTCTTCATGCCTTGGTAGCCAAGACCCCGTCCCTCTAAGTCAAAGACAGTCTGACTTTGCATGTCCTTGGGGCCATGTGAACGGTCCCTCTCCTGCTTTGGGTGTTAGGCCAGGCAGTCCCAGCTCAGCCCACACTTAGACTCTGGAGCCATCCACTGAAAGCAGGAACTAGAGAGCTGAGAGAAGTTACGGAGCCACTCGCTGGAACTAGCTTCCAAGAAAACAAGATACTAAATTCAAGTGAAAAGTTGGGGAAGGAAGTGGGGGGGACAGGTTCAACGTGCCAGGAATTAGCAACTTCTACACATTAAAAGGTATAGGAGGAAGAAGGATTATTGCAGAGGTAGAGACTGAGAACCAAGACAAAGCAGGCTCAACAAGTTCGTCGAGGGCAAAGCCAAACCAAGAAGCCAGAAGTGTCAACTCCCAGTTGGCCCAGCAAGCCTGCACAGCCCCCTCCAAACAAGACACTCGCCCAGCCCACTTTTAATCAAAACCTCAGGATCCCACCCCACTTTCTAGATCTGTGACTGAAACCTTTAGCGCCCACAGAGTGGTCTGTGCTAGATGTCCACCTAGAGAAAAACAAATCTCTGGAGAGCAGCTCAGTCAACATTGGGACCCTCAGGAGGCAACTGCTTCATGTGCATGTGGGGGTCGGGGGGCGGCCAACTGTCCCTCACATTAGAGCTTCACAATTCTTTTTTTT
>NC_081562.1:100559141-100562560 GCF_022355385.1 Mustela nigripes
GGACTCGATCCCAGGACCCTGAGATCATGACCTGAGCCGAAGGCAGCAGCTTAACCCACTGAGCCACCCAGGCGCCCTAAGATTTTATTTTTAAGTAATCTCTACATTCAACGTAAGGCTTGAACTCGCAACCCCAAGACCAAGCATCATACACTTTACCAGCTGAGCCTACCAGATGCCCCTCATTGCTTATTTTTAATATCTTTTTAATTACGAAAAATTTATATGTAACATATAGAAGAGTAGAATAATTAGATA
Organism: Mustela nigripes; assembly: GCF_022355385.1. Taxonomy (NCBI): domain Eukaryota; kingdom Metazoa; phylum Chordata; class Mammalia; order Carnivora; family Mustelidae; genus Mustela; species Mustela nigripes. The sequence goes on from NC_081562.1 coordinate 100,559,400, forward strand.
ATGAACCCCCATGTATCCCACTCAGCTTCAACAATTACCAATTCATGGTCAGTTAATGGTTTCCTTTCATCTACATCCCCAAACATCCACCACCACATTATTTTATAGCAAATACAAAACACTGTATCATCTAGTCTGTAAATACTCTAGTACATATCTCCAAAATGTAATGACTCTTTTTTTCTTCCCCTCCTAAAATGTAATGACTCTTTTAAAAAAAGATTTTATTTATTTTGACAGAGAGTGAACACGAGCAGGGGAGAAGGGAGAGGGAGAGGCAGGCTCCCCAGCGAACAGGGAGCCGGATGTGGGGCTTGATCCCAGAACCCTGGCATTGTGACCTGAGCTGAAGGCAGATGCCCAACCCACTGAGCCACCCAGTGCCCCCAAAGTAATGACTCCTTAAAAACATATCCACAGTATCATTGTCACCCATTAAGAATGAAGAATAGGGGCGCCTGGGTGGCTCAGTGGGTTAAGCCGCTGCCTTCGGCTCAGGTCATGATCTCAGGGTCCTGGGATCGAGTCCCGCATCGGGCTCTCTGCTCAGCGGGGAGCCTGCTTCCTCCTCTCTCTCTCTCTCTGCCTGCCTCTCCATCTACTTGTGAATTCTCTCTGTCAAATAAATAAATAAAATCTTTAAAAAAAAAAAAAGAATGAAGAATAAGGGGTGCCTGGGTGGTTCAGTGGTTAAGCCTCTGCCTTTGGCTCAGGTCATGATCTCAGGGTCCTGGGATTGAGACCTGAATTGGGCTCTCTGCTCAGCAGGGAGCCTGCTTCCCATCCACCCCACCCCTGCCGCTGCCTGCCTCTCTGCCTACTTGTGATCTCTATCAAATAAATAAATAAAATCTTTAAAAAGAAAAAAAGAAAGAAGAATAATCCAGGGTGCCTGGATGCCTCCCTTAGTTGGGCATCTGCCTTCCGCTCAGGTTATAGTCCCGGGGTCCTGAGATCTAGTCCCATATCAGGTTCCTCGCTCAGCAGGGAGCCTTCTTCTCCCTCTGCCTTTCCCTGCTGTCCCCCCAGCTTGTGTTCTCTCTCTGTCAAATGAATAAATAAAATCTTTAGGGGCACCTGGGTGGCTCAGTGGGTTAAAGCGTCTGCCTTCGGCTCAGGTCATGATCCCAGGGTCCTGGGATCGAGCCCCACATCGGGCTCTCTGCTCAGCAAGGAGCCTGCTTCCCCCCTCTCTCTCTGCCTGCTTGTGATCTCTGTCTGTCAAATAAATGAACAGAATCTTTATAAATAAATAAATAAATAAATAAAACCTTTAAAAAAAGAAGAAGAATCCCCTAATGATGATGCATATCCAGGCAGTATTCAAATTTTCCCAATTTCCTGTCATATTATATTTACATTTAGTTTATTTGAATCAGGATTCAGAAAAAATTTATGCATGATATTTGGTTGATATGTCCCTTAAATCCCTTTGAGTTTATGTATTTACTCCCCCAGATTTTTTTCCCTCTTATCACTGATTGGTCGAAGAAATGAAGCAATTGTCTCATGAAGTTGTGCACGTTTGAATAGGAACTGGCTGCGTTCCCATGGTGCGATTTAACATTCCTCTGTCCCTTGTATTGTCCTTAGATTGGTGCTTAAATCTAGAGACTTGATTAAGTTCACATTTAATTTTTTTAAAAAGATTGTACTTATTTGTCAGAGAGAGAGAGAGGGCATGAGGGAACACAATCAGGAGGAGTGGCAAGCAGAGGGAGAAGCAGGCTCCCCGCCAAGCAAGGAGCCCCATGTGGGACTCAATCCCAGGACCCTGGGATCAGGACCTGAGCAGGTGCTGAACTGACTGAGCCACCCAGGTGTCCCAGTAATTTTTTGACAAGAATACCTCACAGGTGGAGTTTGGTACTACCAATTTCATCACATCAGGAGCTATGTAATGTCTATCACTCTTTTAGGGCTATTAAGATTAATTGATAGGTTCAAGTGTTAGCTGTAAGTGATAATTATAAAAACTTTTTTTGGTTTTTTAGTGTTTTTATAGTTGTCTTCCATTTATGTCAAATGCTACAGACATTCTGTTTATTATAGCGGTAACAACTTTCCTTTTATTTATTTATTTTTAAGAAAGAGAGCATGAGCCAGGGATGAGAGGGCAGAGGGAAAGGGAGAGAGAGAGAGAGAGAATCTTAAGCAGGGGCCACACTCAGTGCAGAAGCCGGATGTGGCCCTCAGTCTCATGACCCAGAGATCATGACCTGAGCCAAAATCAAGAGTCAGATGCTTAATCGGCTGAGCCACCCAGGTGCTCCTAAACTGTCCTTGTAAAACAAATGTATTTAATCTAAAAAATGTGAAGGCATTTAAAGATGTTACATTAATAAGATAGGTAGATTTGGCCAAAATCATGTAGAAGATGTGTGAATGGTTGAAGGCTGGGAAACCTGGCTTTTGTCCAGGACTCTGACTTTACTAGTGAGGAAACTGAGGCCCAGGGAGAAGTCCCTGCCCAGAGTTTGTGCCAGGTTAAAGGCAGAGCTGGGGTTAGAGCTTTGGTCTTTCAACTCTCAGGCCTAGGCTCTCCTGGGGAAAGTTATCCTAGGTGCAATCAAAACTGAATTGGCCACTGTGCATAGAAAAGCACCTCTGTTGAGAATGGACATCTCTCGGGTGCCTGGGTGGTTCAGTTGGTTGAGTGACTGCCTTTGGCTCAGGTCATGATCCCGGAGTCCTGGGATCAAGTCCCATATCAGGCTCCCAGCTTCATGGAGAGTCTGCTTCTCCCTCTGACCTCCCCTCTCATGCTCTCTCACTCTGTCTCTCTCTCTCTCAAATAAATAAATAAATAAAATCTTAAAAAAAAAAAAAAGAAAGAAAGAAAAGAAAATGGACATCTCCTCTTCTTGCCTCCGTCCACTGGGAGAAAAATCCTGCGTTTTTGGCAAGGAAGTTCTTGCTGGGCCCCAGAGGGACGATTCAGACACCTCCCCACCCCGCCACCGTGTCCACTTTTCATGTTTAGACATGAAGAAAAGGGAATATTGGGCTGGATCTTTATTTATTTATTTATTTAAACCAAATCTGCTTTTCTTTTTTTATTTATTTTTATTTTTATTTTTTTTTAAAGATTTTATTTATTTATTTGACAGACAGAGATCACAAGTAGGCAGAGAGGCAGGCAGAGAGAGAGAGAGAGAGAG